>NC_141226.1:12887500-12937500 GCF_054856515.1 Filicampus tigris
ATTTAGAGTATCCAATCAACTTACCATGCATGTTTTTGGAATGTGGGAGGAAACCGGAGTGCCCGGAGAAAACCCACGCAGGCACGGGGAGAACATGCAAACTCCACACAGGGAGGCCGGAGCCGGGATCGAACCCACGACCTCTGAACTGTGAGGCGGACGTGCTAACCAGTCGGCCACCGTGCCGCCCATATACATATATATATACATATATATATACATATATACATATACATATATATATATACATATATATATACATATATACATATACATATATATATATACATATATACATATATATATATATACATATATATATATAAACATATATATACAAAAACAAAAAAACAAAAACAGGGCCTTCAAATCAGTCTTGAAGGGAGCTTTGGATCATACCCATCTTAAGATGTATATAAAACAAAAAGAACTTTCATAAAAGGCCCACTTAAAATCAAAACAGAAATCATTGACACTCAATTTCCATATTTTGCTTCAGAAAAATGAGGGTGTCCACATTTTCTGGTGACAGTAGAGATCTACTTGCTGTGACAATGTCACCTGCAGTGGAAAACACCCTCTCACTGGAGACAGAGGTTACAGGTACAGCCAAGTAACGTTGTGCCAACTTGGAAAGGTGAGGGTACGAGCTCTGATGCTTTTTCCACCATCTCAGTGGGTTACCATCTGTGGGAATGCAGTCTGCTGACCCGTACAAGTTCATCTCCTCCTCTGCCACTTCGGCTGCAGACCTGATTCTTAGCTCCTGAGCCATGAACCGCTCTCCGAGCAACTCCTTCATGGCTGACTTCTTCTCTGGTGGAGATGCTGATGGTGAATCTGACGAGTCTGCTGCGTTAGTGTCTGCAGAGGTGGTTGCTTCTGTTGTATGAGTGGCTTGGTCCTGAATGATATATAAACAACAAAAGCATATTTGTTTATGTTAACTGTGTTAAATGTAAATGTATATTTATTACTTAGAATCTATAAAATATACACTAGCAAAATGAAAATGTCTTACATAAATAAAAGAATACCTACTTGTTCAATGCTCTCCACCATCTCTGTGATGAGGGCTCCATAGACTTCCTTTTGAGTGTCATCATTCAAGTGTCGCAGGGATTTGAACCGAGCATCCAAAGCAGTGCACTTGTGTAGGTAATCCTGAAGGGCGGGATCGGCGTATTTCTGCTCCGGGTCTTTCTCGGTCGCTTTTTTTGACATCTCTCACTGCTGGGCTGTCATCGTCAGATTGTGGCATAGAGTTCAAGATTTTCATTTCAAGTGGCAAGATCATGGATGCTGTTGGAGATGAAGCGTCACACTTCATGACTGTAACAGTTTTCAGGGTTTTCATGACTCATGAGATTTTCAGCCAGTTTATGGTCATCCTGAGATAGACTTTGAATGTTCCTCATGCTCTTGCTCACAGCACTGTCAGCCATTGCAGAAAACACTGCAGACTGCTGTTCAAGTTATCTTTCCTTCATATCATGTGAGGAGTTCCACCTAGTTGGAACATCTTGAATTAGTTTGTTTTCACTAAGATGGAGCAACTGCTGTTTTCCCTTTAACACATTGTTCCCTGTTGTGCTTCTGTGAAAGGTGGTGACGATTTTTCTCATTTTTGCCAGGAGATGGGAAACCTGTTGCACTGCCAATCCTTTCTGAGCAGCTAGATTGCGCAAAGCATCCAATTTGTGGCCCTAGTCCAGCAGTTGTGACAGCATTAACCATATTCCTGGCATTGTCAGTTGTCACTGGTATAGTTGCTTTTGTGCGCACCAACTTCCAATCCTCCACAACTTCTTTCAGACTTCTGGTTAAATCATCAGTCGTGTGACTTTCGAGCAGGCGTGTCTGAAAAACGTTGCTTTTCATGTCCCACTCCGCAGTGATATAATGTGCCGTAACAGGTAGCTCTGCGTAGCTCTTGATGTCCAACTGTCTGCGGTTAAAGCAACAGCGGGGGCTGCTGACAAAGCCGTCGCTAATTTGGCTCTCGTTTTATTGTACAAAGCAGGAATTGCGGTACTGGTCAAATAGGTTCGCGAAGGAACCTTATGACGGGGCTCAAGTGTCCGCAGCGTGTTAAGAAACCCGGCGTTTTCCACAACAGAAAAGGGTCGCATGTCGATGGCAATAAAATTCTTCCACTTCAGGTATGCTTGTAGCCATGTTGCAACCGCCAGCTAGCTTCCCATGTGACCTCTCAGCAGCTTGAGCCAAATGAATGTGGGAGGAGCAGTACTGTACTGTGAATAAGTCTGCGCTCGCCAACGCAGCATATAAAAAGACGGAGTAGACCGCGAAGCTTCTCTTCGTCAAAAAAATCTTGTGTATTGTTCAGTGGGTGGAGTGGAAGTCCAGAGAGCAAAGGGAAGGTGATTTAAATCCTGACTCCAACTGTTTGCTGCTGAAGTGACTTTGAACCTTGAATTGCGGCCAGGTCAGACTGGAAATGAGATTTTTTTCAGGTAATCGCCTTAACTGGTTTTAAACAAAGAATAGAAAATTAAAAAAATAACTTTAAGTGGTCATCTCTATGGCTTCCAGTGGACAAATTAAGCAAGAACAATCATTTGTATTAACGGCTGGCAACCAATTCACGGTGTCCCCCTGCCTACTGCCCAAAGACAGCTGGGATAGGCTCCAGCACGCCCCGCGACCCTTGTGAGGATAAGCGGTATCGATAATGGATGGATGGATGGAATTATTTGTATTAAAAAAATTGCAGTTAGTGTGTTGTTTCACTTTGCAAAAAAAAAAAAAAAGGATTGCACCCACTGATGGGCCGTTTCTGGTGGGCGGACCATACATTTGACTTCCCTGCACTGCGTTGAAGGTTAATTAAAACTCATCAGACAACATCGAAAGCACATGTCAGATGCTCGGTCTCTTTGGAGACAGCGAGGCGTTGTCAAACCTGGTGACACCCTATTCCCGTGCAGCCCCAAGTCCCCTTCAAAAAAAGTCACGGCCCAGTAAAGCGTGAGTGACGAGGGTGTCAAAACAGCACACACACACACTTGGGTTCAAACATGTGCTATGAACAGAGTCTCTTTGTCAATTAAGGACACCATCTAGAGCGCAAACAAAACTTGAGGGGAAAAAAGAGGATGCGCTCGATCATGGTGTGAGGTCACATTGCTGCAAGTAAGAAAAAGAGAAGAATGGTGTGGAAATACAGATTCACACTCAAGAGAGGGCCGCAGGTGGTCACAATAACTTTCATGCGCTTTCTTCCTTGTCAGAAATAATCAGAAACTTTCACTAAAAAGGTGTCTAACTTATGAATAAAGCATTGCGGTTGTCTGTATTGCCGTTTGAATCTGTCCGTGGGCTCAGACATACATACTGTATACCAGTGACGTGCTGTCAGGGCCTTCAAAGCCTTCTCTGCACGCCCAAACATTATCGGAAGCAGACCTACATTACTTTCAATTTAGATTAAATGGTAATAATTTATCTCCAACAGTCTTTTGTCTTAATTTCATAGCATGTGTCTAGGCTGCGCGGCTTCCATTCATTTATTTTTTGTCCAATCAGATTTCAGCCTTGATGTATTGCCATGATTTATGATGGAGGACAATAAAAGACCATGATTAAAAAAAACAACTCCAACAGGCACTGTACGGCCACCTGTTACTAAGGACCTCACATTTGGGCTCCGGATGACGTCAGTGTTGGTTATATGTAACCTGGGCGTTCAAACTGCGGTTGCATTGCAAAAGATTTGGTACGTATCTGATCTTGGACCACATATGAAAGTGGCCCAGGTCATATTTGAAAAAAAATTGTAAAAATCGTAATTCAGACTGTCATAAAAAAATCTGATGGGCAAAAAAAAAAAAATCCCATCTGGGTCCCATTTCCTTACGGTGTGAACCTAGCGTATAAAACTGAGGGGAAAGTAGCACAGTGCCATGTGCACGCATGCGTTCATCAGACATGACTGGTGATGTTCATGCATTTTTTTCCCATTGATGTCAAAGAAGGAGATTTTGTAAAAAAGTAAACATTGATGTTGATGTCGACTGGAGAGTAAATATTCAAGTTGTTTAAATAGACGTATTGCTCCATCTCCTGATCCAATCGGTGGTCATTATCGTTTTTTCAAACTCACTGATCGACCCCAAAATCCTGATTGTGTAAAGTGAATGCTTAGTTTGACAGTAAAGTTGAACTTGGAGTTGCAATAAACTGATTGAAGAATTGTTTACAATCTGTCAAACTGCTGTTTGTTGCGAAATGAGATGAGTTAAGTTCACTGCCATCATACGGCACTTGTATCTTAAATTTTTGCTCACAAGTCAAAATAAAAAATAAAAAAACATCCCAATGATGACTCGTATCCGGAAAAACTAGGTCCGGTCACTCGTCTCTCAAGGCATCACTCTGTGTAGTCATCCACTTGATCATTGAATTTCTTTAAAAATGAACAAAGGCACCATTGTCTACTCTGAGCTAAACAATGCAGTTGCATTATGTGTTAAATAATGCTATTTTGTTGTTAGCACAAAATGCTAATGCTATGCGAGTAACATGTGGCCTACTGCTAATATAGATCCACTATGCCTTGGTCATGAAAATTAAGACTAACAGTAAGACAGTTTGACATTTCTAGTTTAAAAAAGAATGAAGAGCAATAAGAACAACGAGCTAAAGTTATTGCAATGGCTGCTTTCTTTGCCCTCAGACTTGTTAGCATGCCAGACACCTCTACCTCCTTTTTAATGTTTGTTTTTTGGAAGGTGCTGCAGCACCTATTATTGACTTTCTCTTTTTGTCGGAAATAACGACTCAGGAGCCAATCTCAAGCCAGAGTAAAATAATAAGAATTCACATTCCATTTACGTGTAGAATGGTCATTTGTATGATTCCCTCGAACAGGACGGAAGTATGAGCATAAAATTGTCTGGCTAGTGTAAATCTTCCATTTCAGATTGTTTTCTGTCAGCAGGATTTTACACACGCAAATGAGGAAAACACCGATGCACAGCAAACTGCCAATTGTGCTTCAAGACGCACCCGTACAAAGTCAACAGAGGCAAAAAATGGATTATCTAACAGACAGAATGAATATGGGCATGCTTCCCTGTTCTCATTATCCAAAGTGAAATCCGTCAAATCAGAAAATCCTAGATATAGGAGCAGTTTTTAAGTGTCACTCATCAATATATTATTTGCTGGGATAGGGACAGAGCTCAACTGCGAATAGCAAAAATCCATTAATCGTGGGAGTCAGCCAAAAAGTGATTGGAAGGACCTATATCAAAAGTTTAACTGTCGGGTCCCACAATGTAGTTTTTCCAACATCACTTAAGGCTATCCTAAACATTCATGTTTAAAATTCCACATTTACATCGTCATTGGTCCCATTATTCATTCTCACAATGTTATTGGGTATTAAATGTGTTAGGGTCCTGCTTTTTGGCGATGAACTCATACAACCTCAAATCTTCAATCACGCAACATCTTTTTGCTCTTATTGGACTGGAATCAAGTAAGTTAAATATGCGTATAAGATGTATGATTTCTTTCCCTAAATGTTTCTTTTCTCCAAGGAATTATGATATGTTCTAATCCGAATGTTGGCACGTAATCTTATTTTGACATTATTTGTATTGTTTTATAATACAGTGGTTTTGTGAGCAGGTAAGTCTTTGTCTGTCGAAAAGGGCTGTCAGCTCGTTATGCCCAGTGCACAATAATGAAGACGTACAACTCCTTCATGTGCACATCTGTTCATGCTGACAACTCTATTTGTCAAGTGTTTTCATTTCAAGTGATCGGCTAAGTGTGTCCTCACAGTCTTTCCGGTATCGTACATTTCGGGGTACAAGTTTGAGACTCTTTTTCCAGATCTCTCTGTTTGTCAGAGAGGCAGTTGTTGTGGGAGGAGGGGCTCATTAGGGTGCGTGTCAATTGTGCTTCAGTGCAGTTTCTCCACTGGGAACACTCGTCAAGCTAGGTCAAAGTCACATGTTCCATTACCTCGACTTGTGTTTCACACCAATTAGATCATTCCCCCCAGAGGGATGCCGACCTGTTCCCGGGAATGGCAAAAGCAAACATTTAAGCGGGGTATTAGATCTTTGGCAGCACTAAATCGCGAATCACCGTAATGGATGCACAACGATGCCAGTGGGTGTTCAAATAACAACAGATGGGCGGCGCATATACCCCTTCGAAGACGGATGAGTGGTGGGAACAGCATGAGGACTCTGCACTGATTCACTGTCACATGAGTCAGCAAGCTGGAAGAAGAACGGACAAAGCGTCCACCCATCCATTTTCAATGCGCGTTTATTCTGTTCAGGGTCATGGGTGAGCCTATGCCATCTGATTTTGAGAGAGGGTCAGTCACAGGTATCCATATTTTGAACACAATTCCACTATTCCCTTTCACTTCTTTGTTGTCTGGGCTCTGGTACAGTTCTGCTAGTGTCCCAAAAACTGTGAAAGTGTAGAGTCGCCTTTGTCCCCCTATTCCATGTTAATACCATCCATCCATCCATTATCTATACCGCTTATCCTCACAAGGGCGTGCTGGAGCCTATCCCAGCTGTCTTTGGGCAGTAGGCGGGGGACACCCTGAATTGGTTGCCAGCCAATCGCAGGGCACAGAAAGACAAACATTCGCACTCACAATCACACCTAGGGGCAATTTAGAGTGTCCAATCAACTTACCGTGCATGTTTTTGGAATGTGGGAGGAAACCGGAGTACCTGGAGAAAACCCACGCAGGCACGGGGAGAACATGCAAACTCCACACAGGGAGGCCGGGGCCGGGATCGAACCCACGACCTCTGAACTGTGAGGTAGATGTGCTAACCAGTCGACCACCATGCCGCCCCCATGTTAATACCATTTACGGAAATGTAACACCATCTTTGACATTAACCCTAATCACTTACCTAACCCAACCTCTAAACATAACACCTCACCTCAACGCCAATCCCTGAATACCAAATTTTATCTTCAACCCCTGTAACCTAAACTCAACCACAACCACTACCTCGTACCCTTACCCTATCAAAAACCCTTTAACCCTGATCACCAACGTTAACCCCGACGATAATGCTGGAATTTGAACCAGGAGCCCTAACTTCAACCCCTAAAAAAATCATCTATTAACCTCCACCCAAAAGCTCTAATGAATCATTTTAAACCATTGCTTGAATCCTAATCACTGACCCTAATGTAGACCATTTGACTGTAGCCTAAACTAAAGCCCTAAACCCTAACTCCAACCCAAATGCCAACCCCTAAAAACTAACCCTAAAGTCAATGTCAACCTCTTAACCCCAGATTCAACCCCTAAATCCCTATCTTAATCCAACCCATACAGCATAACATTGAACCTAATGAAACCAACACCAAACCCTAGCCCCTAACTTCAAAGCCTAAACCTTGACCCCAAACCCCAAAGACCTGAACCCAAATATTAACCCAATGCCAACCTTTAACGTTGACCCAAATGTTAACCCCTAACCTTGATCTCAACTCCTATACCCAAAACGCTTACCTTACTTGACCTAACCCCTAACCACTAAACCTAACCCAACCCCCAAGTCCAAACACTAACATGAACTCCTACTAACCTGCAAGTTAAGGAGCTATTGACCAATTGCATCACTTCTTCATTAGGTCTTAGCAAAGTGCCAAATGGCTATGTGAAGGCAAACTTTGTAACAAGGATGTTGTTCTTTACAACAACAACAATAACACTTCTACATATGAAATGAACTAACAAGCGCTTGTGATTAATTGCTTCGTTATAATTTAGTCAGAGCACAGGGACAGCCAGAAAGGGACCAGAAGGTCGGCTCTACGATGACGAGCTTTAAGAAGACTCATTAAAAAGGGGGCAAACGTAGACCCCTGCTTCCTTTTAAGTTCCAGCAAGCAGGATTTGCAATGTTTTACCTCATCTTTTCTGATTGGACGCTCGCTATGTGATGTTTTTTTTTTTTTTTTAGAATTATATTTTACAGTGCGTTTGATGACTTGCCTGGGCGCTTGTCCATACACTTCCTGTCTGCACATTGTCCAAACATGTGGGCGTTAAGCCGCTGAATATTATTAACGAAGATCCAAAGAGAACAGGTCGATATAAGAGCCCCTGCCCACCAGCGTCTCCCTCCGCCCGCCCAAGTGACGTCCTACACATTATCTCCCAGCGTTTGGCCTCCTATAGTGTTGCCAGCTAATCGCTGGGATCACAGCACAGCCTTAATCACCGCGGAGGTGGTTGTGCAAAGGCAAAAGAAAAACCGCGGACCTCTGCAACTTTGTACTTTTCACACCCTAGGAGCTTCAAAACATATGGCGGCAGTGTGTCCCGACTTCATGGAAACGAAAGATATTTTATGATTACTTCGTACACTGGCGACAATATCAATTGCCAGACAAACATCGGTTCTGTTCAGCTCTCGTAAGGCGGCCCATTGTGTCAAGTTGGGTGGAAAGCTTGGGGTGGATACACAGAGTATTTGTATCAAGCGTGTTTCGCATTTACAGATGAAATCCTATTCCGTGAGAAAGTACTGCAATGTTGGGATGTTGATCCTGCTGAAGCTTACCGGGGACGCCTCGCCGGTTAGGTTTTATGTCTGCTCGATAACATGTACCTATTTGGGAAGCAGGAAAAGGGCAGAAACTACGCTGACTCCTCATGGTTTATTCATACAACCTTGGCTTTTTGGGCAAAAAACTTTTACGGACACATTTAAATGTCAGATTTACAACGAGATCATTACATTGAATGGGTAAATTGGGTCTCCAGTATTCACTTGAATGTGTGTGAAACAATTACACTGTGTATTTAAACCTATACTACTTATGAAGCAGTCCGATTATCTTAATGTTAAAAAACAATGCGACATGCCACTGACATGGTAAAGATTAGCATCAATAGTCACGGTTTTAGATGCAACGAGATTTGAACACATAGTAGAAGAATACATTTAGACAATGTTACAAAACTCAGAGGCACACATTATTTATCCTTAATGGAAAATTACTAATATTACAGCATCTTAATGAGTCACTTACAGTAGTTATAGTAGTAGAAGTACTATTCTTTCTCATTTGTGTTGCATGACTGCATTATGCAGTACTGCCTCCCGGTGGTAAAGGCGGGCGCACCTGGAGGAGCAGCAAAACGAAATAGAATCAGCATTAAATCAGCATGCTCTAAATATTTAATTCTTTACATTGTATTTTATAATTGCTATTTCTCTATGTTGTTATAAAGTACAATAATACAAATAGAGTGCTATTTGTTTAATTGTTAAAAAAAACACATACACCATTGTGTCAAGTTTTTCTTTTGAGGGGGAGAATGGAACAAATTAATAGCATAATAGCATTTCTATTTATTCCAGTGGGGAAAGATGATTTGAGATATGATATATGTGTTTTGATTTTAGTGCATCATGACTGAATGAATTAAACTCATATTTGAATGCACCAGTCTGTCTTTTTTTTTGTTTTAATTCTTAAATGGCATGTTGTATAGTGAATTTTGAAGAAAAACAGCATTTTATACATTTTAGAATAAGGCTGTCACATAAAGGCACTGTGAAAATTTCCAGACGCACTGTATGTACCGCCTCTGTACCGTATGGATTGTCTGAATACATGTACCTCTCCTGCCCTATTTTTTAGCGACTTCAAAGTCCCCCAAAGTTATAAAAAGTACTTTAAACGAGTTCTGCTTTCAGCAAACGTTTTTCAAATGTATGTAACAAAAAAGTGCAGAAAGAAAGGAACTTTCCTTCCATACCCTGAATTAGATCAAATTCAAGTTGAAAAGTTCCGCCCACGGTGGCGTCATCAAGCGCATCCATTAAGAGGGAATCAGCATGTTTGACAGAGTCAGCAAGTAAGCACAGCTAATAACACACTCGAGGCTCAAACGGGAACCAATAGAGGAAAACTTTGCTCTGATTGTCGTTTTGTATGCAACAGCGGAGCGGGGATGTATCATGAGCTCCCCGTTGGAGTGTAATGGAAATGTATATGACAGCGATGCAAATGTATGCGTTTTTCAGCCTCGTCGGCCTTCATGCAAAGCTCCTCTCCGGCCTGATCAAACACTTTGGCACCAAGACTATTAAATCAAACAAAAGTGAGAGCCAGTATGAATGCATTCGAATGCTTCCGCTTACGATGGTGCTTTACTAACATCTCCATATTTGGATCCACTTTGTGTATTTTTGTGTTCCTATTATTAGCTAGATAGAACTCTCATCCAGTGAGTTGGACCTTCTGTGTCTGATGTTGTGCATTTTGAGGACATCTGTCTGTGAAGCTGCTAGTCTTATACTCATTTGCACTTCCTGCTTGCCTGTTGGCTGGATTAGAGTATCATTTGGTATCGACCAACTTTTTCTCAACAAAAGAATGTGATTTGGATTTTCGGAGTCTGCCGTCATACAGTGCTCCTTGTAGTTTTGAGAAGTCGTTTTAGTGAATTGGAATAGAAACGTGAAATGAGTCCATCAGTTTGGTTGGTTTTGATTTCCTGCTTTCCCATTGTCTTAACAGACCAACTTTTTGTGACCAAAGATCTTTGGAATGTTCTGTGAATGGCATCATACTGTACATTTGAGTCCAACTGCCAACTAGTTTTACTTTGGTTGGTTTCCACTATAGGTTTTCCTGTTGGTCTGATAGGACTCAATACCAACTTTTTTGTGAGCTAAGGACTGCGATTTGGATCTTCTGTGACTAGTGCGGTGCATTTGAGTTGGTTTGTGTCGTTTCAAAAGAATAGAGGAATGAGTGAATATCTGGACTGCTACATTATCATCTCGCACTATCAGAAAACAAAGGAAATTTCGTTTCGAAAGTCACCCGGATACATTTCCATTTGTTTACTTGCCACTGTCAACATCCACTAATGCAATCCCGCACAAAGTGCACTAAAAAGGCTCTTTGGAATCACTTTAATGGAGCTTGTGGTC
This sequence comes from Filicampus tigris, assembly GCF_054856515.1. Taxonomy (NCBI): domain Eukaryota; kingdom Metazoa; phylum Chordata; class Actinopteri; order Syngnathiformes; family Syngnathidae; genus Filicampus; species Filicampus tigris. The sequence goes on from NC_141226.1 coordinate 12,898,477, forward strand.
ACCACAATGGCGCCTATGCTTAAGTCAACAAGTCAGCGCAAGCGTGCAAAGCGCCGCCGAAATGGAGGTGAGTGTTACCAATAACGCCTGATGTATGCAAAAGAGCCAGATAGGAGATAATGAAAGATTAATGAGTAAATCTCTGGCCATGAATATTTGAGGAGGAGGAGGGTGGTAGGAAGGGGGAGTCTGTTTAATACATGATCGCTCTGTGAAAAGGCTTCCTGTACATGCCAACGCCTCTCTCTTGCACACTCTCTCTCTCTCTCTCTCTCACACACACACACACACACACACACACACACAGGAAGCTTATTAGATTTTCAGGAGGGTGGCATTTTCATTGCCCCGCTCTCCACTGAGCCTCTTTCATAAATCATTTTATATCACTTTATATCCCCACTCTCATTCCTAGACAGTCTGCATGCGCTTGTACACAATTACGTATATATCATGTTTGGCTTTCCTTGATCAAAGGAAGATTGTCAGCGAGATGGCAGGAACCACTGCACTTGGCTCGAGGAATGCCAAAAGCGTTGTTATATCATAAGAAGAGCGGTCAAAAGGCAGCCAATGATGGCATAGCCAGATGTGTAGTGAGGCGGAGCTGATGGAGAAAATCAAGTCGGCAATGGGAGCCATTTGTGCAGACCGAGCGAGAGAACCTTGGATAATTTTTTAATCCCTACTGAGTACTTTTTGTAGGTCCCCAAAAGAGTACTTCAGGTCATCACCAGGTTAAAATGCATTACTGAGATTGTCATGAAAGAAATATATCCCCAAAAGAGGCCTTGTCACAATGAGAAAAGAGCTTGTCAAACAGTCTCAAAAAGTTGTTAAAATTAAATTGCTACATATCTATTTGTAAGACAAAGTAATACCCGCCTTTTACACTAGGCATCTAAAATGTCTTTTTAATAACAGCTTTTTTTCCACTTACTGTTGGTTTTGAATCCCAAAAATGAGGACATCTAGTCACTGAGAAAAATGAGCCTTCCTCAAACTACTCTCACAATGTTGGGGACATGAAATAGTAACAAATCTATAGGTAATCCAAAAACCTAAAACTCCTTTGTTAATGACCATTCAAGCAGGATTTTTCATAGCTGTTTTCCTAAGCTTGCTGTTGGTTTCTGGTCCAAAAAAGGACAAAAAGAGGTCATCTGGTCACCAAGAGAAACGGGCCTTCCTCAACCTGTTCCTAAAACCATAGGAAAATATAATTTAACAAATCTATTAGTTAGCAAAAAATTTAATCTCCTTTTCACACTGATCACCTGACCCAGCTTTTTTCACAGTTTTTTCCCACTGCATTGAGGGTTTTGAGGACATCTGGTCACTTACAGACAAAAGCCCTCCTCCAACTCTTGTCATAAAGTAGGAGACATGGAATAGTTACAAATCTACCTTTTTCTCGCTGTCCTGTGTGTGAGGAACTGATGTGAGTTGGGGGTGGTTGAAGTCCACCTGCAAATTTGCTAGCCTCCGACAAAGTACCAGGGGCAAAACAGCATCAGTCTTTAAGGGGCCACAAAAACAGTATAAAGCTTAGCAGCTAAAACGTGCTGTCTGTTGAAAACAATTGTCACGAATGTTGCCACGTATCTAATTATTTGAACGCGCACTTTACAACAATGTCTGCCTTTGGTGAATTCTGCCTGAAAGGGATGGGCAACTAACATTGGATGCATTTAAAAGTGCACTGATAGAAAGGAGCTTTCAGGTCCTACAAAATAAGGGCTTCTGGTCACATGAAACTAACCCAATGTGTCCAATACCGAAAAGACTTTTCTCCTTTGGATTGACGAATGATTCCTGCCGAGGTATTTGAAGACTCAAATCAAAATGAGGCGCGTATGTTCAACACAACAGGTAAACGCCTCGCATTTCAACAGCACCTAAAACGCGGGGCAACTGTTTGACCATTTGCACGGCATATCACTTTCGCACAATTGATTCCCGAGCTTGGAGGGGCCGCACTCGACGAGCTTTAACTGCCTGCGCTCCACTGGCGCATGCTGAAAGGATCAATGGATTAGTTTTCACGAGATGGGCAGTTCTCGGCGGCCGCTGGGCATGTCGGTGCATGCTAAGAGGCAGCTTAGAGCGCGGTGCAATACAACCACGGGCGCTCTCCACCGGCGCCCGCCGGCCAAATCCCGTAGCTCGGGATGGTGACAAATGCAGAAGTGACGGCGGAGCGCGCTCACGTCTCCAGCTCAATTATACTGAGTCAACACCCTAGCAAATCTGACCGTCACCATCTTGCAAACGATAGCTCTCATTCCTTTACATACTCGCTTCCTACCATCCCACCAGGCTCAAAGTGGATTGTTCGCTTTGGCCTCTTTGCCTCTTTTAGGGCAGTGGTCCCCAGTCACCGTACCGGTCCATGGCCCTTTTGGTACCAGGCCGCACAGAGACAGACCAAAAAAATACAAGTAGGCTGTGATATACTCTGTTTTTTTTTTTTTTAATCTTCCATGATCACAGTGTTTCTTTTTGAAAAATAAAATTATTAATTAAAAAAAAAAAGTGAAAGTTCTACAATAAAGGTGTATTTTTTTCCAAAAGTAATCTTTCTAAAATAAAGTTACATTTTTTTCCCATCATAACGTTATAAGAATAAAGTGGTATTATTGAGATGTAAAAGTCATAATCTTAGAAGAATAGAGTCACAATGTTTTGGAAAAAAGTTGCCCCAAATTATAAAGTCATCCCAAAAATTCCAATCTTAATCCGACATGAACGAAGCTGTTGTCTTAAATGAATAAATTTAATTTTGGGGAAAAAAAAAAAAGAGTAAACAAATAGTCGTAACCTGATAAAAAGTTATTGTACAAGAATAAAGTCACCTTTAAAAAAGAGTTTTAATCTACAGTTGTAATTGTTTGGAAAATAAAAAATCATATTCTCGCTTGATTTTTCAGATTTATTTTTTGTAATTGTAGGATCATAAAGTAATGTTGAGATTATGTACTTATCTGACAATACACATGAACATATTGCATCGGAGCGGGTAGATTAGTCAGACAAAGCCTTTAGGGCGGAATGAGGTCGGTATGAGTCTCTGAAGCCGTACAGAGGTACTGAAGTACAGAAGGTGACGCTGATCAATGAGCTTCCGTGAGTGCAAAGTAAAGGCCAAAGGGGAGAAACGGGTGAAACACAATTCCATATTGTGCATAAACATGAAATGAAGAATGAATGCGCATGACTGAATAAAAGTGTGTAAATCTCAGCCTCACTTGACAGAGCCGATGGAGGCGGTGCTTCAAGTCTTAACCCCACATTACCGCAGCCTCGCTTCTTTGCATGTCAAAGTGCTGCTTGGGATTTCCAATCTTAGCGCCCACAAACCCCCCAGCCCCCCCCCCCCCCCCCCCAACACTCTATCTCCATGGCATGGCATGAATAATGCAGTAGTGCGGGGATGCCTGTCTGACAGAGTGACTTGACATGAACAGCTGGCACAGACTGGGAGCGACCACGTCACCGTGCACACACCCAGAGACTGCAGCGAGATAAACACAATACCTTCTTCTATTGGGAGAGCCCACTCATCATAGCGTGTGCGTTTTGTTTCCAAGTGCTTTTTGTAACGTGTTGACACTCTCATGTTACTAAATATAGCGACCAGAATGTTAGGATGATGCAGGAAAGAACAATGACTCGAAATGCATGCTGGTGGGAATAGGCCACTTTATGTATGCCGCTAGGCACCCTACAAAAAACATTAAAAAAAAAAAAAAATGTTGAATATAAATAACATTATAAAAAGTCACTGGAAGGATTATAGTACAGTTACAAATAAAGAGTCAAAAGATTAAAACAGTGGTGTTCAAACTACGGCCCAGGGCTATTTGAGGCTCACCGTACCTTTTCTAGCGGCCCTCGGCACATATATAAAAAAAACAGCTGTTGACGTGGCTTGCAACCCTATTGAGTGTGAGCGTTGATAAAGTGTGTGTGTAGGTGTGTGCGTAAGGGGGAGGTGTTGGAAATTTTAGCGGGTCACTCACTCGGGCGGAAACCCAATTATTAGTTGAGCAAAACCATTTACTCGATGCGTGTTCATTTTATCTTTCAAGAAGGCATCCAGTGGAAATAAAAACTCACACAAATTGATTGAATTTTCTCATCTACTTCTTTCAATCTCTGGAATACAGGAATCCTACAAAATCAGATCTGGGCTGCTTTTCTTACTACGCGAGCACTTACACCCATGAAAGGCGAAGTCAGAAAAGGGCGCGGTCTAAAATGCAACGCTCAGATATATTGTGTTGTCCCAACAGATAAGTCTAATCAAAAATGTTGGTAGACTCTGATCTTCTCCATCTACGGTTTATCACTTCAAGGATCAGGTCGTCTGGGCTCCAGACTTCCTTGGTCCCAAGGACTCCCAAGCCCTGTCAAACATTCCATTCCACTAGGCAAAGTTGGATGCGTGCACTTGGCTGAACCAAGGCTGTATCCTTGGTCCAAGGACTCCTTATCCTACATTCTAATCCACTAAACAAATTTGTATGAGTGCATTTGTATGTGAAACCTGTTGGTGTGTACGTGTAACTATACGTGTGTGTGTGTGTTACACAAGAAACAAACAGTTTTCTTTCTTCCCTTACTATTGATTGTTATTTGAGTAAGTATGTGTATCGACATTTAACTGATTATGTGTAATGACCATAACTATGTAATGCCACTACATGAATGTGTAATGCAATTACTGTCTGATCAACAAAAGGCTAACATGTTAGTTTTTGGTTAACATATTGGCTAATGTAAAGCCATCCATCTAGACTCAGTAATTACCAACCTGACTCTAATATGGGACAAATCCTTCAGGGGGTTGTGACACCCACATCCCTCACATCCCCCATGGGTGCGTCACACCTTACTACTACTACCATTACTCTGGAATAAATTCGTCTTTCAGAGCTTTTGTCGATATGCAAAGAAACTATTTATAACTACAATTGTAACATTTCTCCATACAATGCCTCATGAATTGAAATATGTCAGTTTCAGAAACAAAAAATGTCCCTCCACATTCTGCTGTCTGTGTCAAGGTCCGATTTGTGAACATATCACATTAATGATTAACTAAGATCCTTAAGTAATCACTGCTTTAAAGCAGAGACACAATACTGAGGCTACCAAACTGGATGTATGCAAGAACATGCAAAAATGTTAGAAGAATACCATAATTTGGAGCTTGGAGAGAAGTGCGAGATTGATGTCATGGGTTTCCTAGGAAAATACATTTTAATATAAAAATAATTAAATTGTAAAAAAATCTGAAAAATACAGCAGTATTTTTTGAGCACAAAAAAAAAAGGATACAGTCCTAATTTTTCAAGAAAATTTTATATTTGGGGGATAAAATGTTTCCCAGACAAAAAGTTTGAAACAAACATGGAAAAAATATTCTGAAAATATAAATCTTAATCTAAATACTCACATTCACACCTTTGAAAGATGAATAACCAAAATCTACATTCCACCACTTTTATTCCCTTTTAGATTACCGTCTTCAGTATGTGTGTCCTTCTGTGTGTTTCATAACACTAGCGTCAAAAGGGCCTGTGCTTAAATTTGCTCGTGCGCATGTGTGACGTGAGCGGTCTCAAAGAGGAAAAGGAAGATGAAGAAGAAAGGTCCAGCTGTTACGAGAGAGAGAGAGAGAGAGAGAGAGAGAGAGAGAGAGAGAGAGTAAGCGAGCGAGAGGCTGACGTGCTTCGCTTCACGTGCTAGCGACCAGCGCTCACCTGAGGCCCTTTGCTCATCCTCTTCCCCGCCACAATCCTTGCATGTTGCCTTTTATTGCAACCTCTTTATTATTCAGCCCATTTGGCCGGAGCTATAGGTGCACGCAAGAGTGATTTGCAGAAATGAATTGGGCTGCGCTTGGGTCATATACTGGCAGACATCACAGTCATAAAACAGTTAGGTTAAAAACAACACAATTTTGGGTCAAAAATGGACCGATCCACAACCTGGGTCAATTTGACCCACTTTCTTGGTTGTTTTTGCATAAAACAACCACAAAAACCCCAATATTGGCTGTTTTGTACAAAACAATGCAAGAAAGTGAGTCAAATTGACCCATTGTGTATCGGTCCATTTTTGACCCAAAATGGTGTTATTTTCAACCCAACTGTTCTTAGAGTGGCAGATTTGAAAAGAGGTTGCTGTATAGAGCGATTTCGCCTTTGTGCTAACAATAGTAGCATATCCCACAATCCCAGGTCGACCACACTGGTGGGCAACTTCACCTTTTCATTGCGAACGCCGGTACACTGGTAAGTGTAAAAACCAGAGATGGGCATTCCGCCCCAAACTAAAAAGGACACTTTAGTATATCGTCACTGTCCTGTGAAAAACATGTGTCCAAATTTTCTAATTAAATCTTTTAAAAAATGTTCCCATTAGTGAAACGCAGAAACCGGATTCATGTAAAAAGAAAAAATGGACAAAAGTGTTTTTCACAAGACAGCGACGAGATGTTCCAGATAAATGTCTGAATTTTTCCAAGCATAAAGTGATGACATAATGACGATAAATGTTTCCTGTGTTAGGAAGAGGACAGATCATCAGGATCTCATCTTTTGTTGGCTTTTGCTTGATCAAAACGCAATAAAATCTCTGAAGAAGTGTTAGTAAAAAGTCCCCACAACATTTACGCCACAAATGCTGATACTCCATAATAATAAACGTTTGTTACGCAATATTTTAAGTGGGCCCTGCTAGGCAAAAAGTTCTAAATGGAGTCGGGCGCGAGACATCTGGCCGCCATGCTGAACACGCACGTCTATTTATACATTTTCAGCAAATGCTTTGTCAATTATTTAAGTTGCGCCACTATTTATGCCGCGCGCTGAAATATGTATGAAGTGTCTATAAATGATGTGATGTCTCTTCCCTTCCCTCGCACACAATGGACACACAAAATGGAACAAGTGAAGATGGAGGTCTTTGTGTCACGGGTGGGCTTTTACTCGCCAACTCAACTTGACCCTTCATCTATTTCCACATTTCTTAATGTTGTAAGGCTTTAAAACTGCTCTGTTTACACTCAAGTGAGAAATGTGAGTATTTAAAGGACTATATCATGAAATATGAATGGACTTTTTAGGGAGAATTGAGTGCGAAGAACAAATGTAGCCGGTATCAGAGGAGTTGTTTATGATGACGATTACATTTTTTAACATCAAACATAAAGGGGCTCCTTTACTTTACTAAAACAAAAAAAAAAAAAGAGCATTTCCCTAGCGATTCATTGAACATGAAATCTACTGATCAAAATTCATAACCGGCTATGGTCAACTAGGCAATGATGACAAGCATGTTTGAACAGTGAAAAGATGGATTTTTACAAGGATACATTTTTTTATTTTGTATTATAATTTGCAGAGCTGGGCACTTGACCCTTTTTTGCCCGTCCAGCCGCGACCCTCCACCCTTGACCAGGGTACCCTTCCGGCTGCGACCCCCCCCCCCGGCCATATTCATAAACATTGTCGGAGGGTCCGACCGGTCCGGACTGCCCAGCTCTGATGATTTGTGGGTTGGGTATTTGTGTAACACTGGCGACTCATGGGCCGCCCTATTCGCCATTCAGGCTTCGAAGCCTCACTGCCACCACGTCATCGGCTTGGGAGACTCTGGGCCGCTAAATCGGGTGCCAGTAGATCTGTGAAGGCTTCGAGGAGTGAGGTTTTACTTTGAACTAACTCACGCAGCGCAAGATGGCGTCCTTTACATGGTATTAGCTCTTTGCTTGCGAACATTTGAACCTTTGGTTATTCTTGCTTTGAATGCTCATGCCTGAAGAGGGGAAGATGGATTATGTCTTGTTTTCTTTTGCCAACTATCATACTTTTTGTTCGAGTTAGTGTATCAGCATATGTTGACATATATTATAAATAATCATAAACAAACATGGAGCCAAACAGTCAGAAACTGGGAGAACAGGAGCAGCATTTGCATTTAAGTTGCCCACCCCTGGTATAAGTTATGAAAAAGGAAGACAAAGCTCATGTAGAAAATATTCATTATGTTAATTAGGATTAGAAATCTTGGTATACATGTTGGATTTTTTGAGTTCCTGCGTCTGATATGTTGCCACTCGAGTATAGTGTTGAAAAAAAAGGTCATTCACTTTTAGTCATTAACTGAATGGGACAATGGTTCAAACACAATACTGTAATACCAAAAGAAAAAAACTCAAAAGGAGAATGGAGGAGAACTGAACTAACTTCTGGGGTTTGAGCTCCTGATGCCATTCGCTAAACTACGCCCCTTAAAAACAGACATCAACTACAGTGTGTGTGTGGGTGTGATTTTATAAAACCAGCCCATTTCATTATATTATCTTTTACAATGTTTTATTATGTAGTGTTATATTTTGCAGTAGTGCTATTTTGTATATCAGAAGTCTGTATCACACTGGTATCCCTTTGCAGTAATCAGTTCCCCCAAAATAGCTGTCAGTTTCAAAAAAGGTCAGTGACCCCTGGTATAGCTCAATGGGCTGCCGTGGCAGGTAAAATGAGCGTTTAGTGGGCGTCTTCCCCGGAGAGAAAGCTCTGTGTTGATTACAGGACCTCGGAGAACCACTACAATCTTCAATAATGTTATTTTATGTTATTACTAATCATTAATGTTGCACATTGATGTGAAGACACTGATCATGCTAATGATTTCCCACAATTATTAAGAAACATAAATATCAATATATAACACTTTATTTGTATAAATCTCTGCCAGAGTTTACATTTTCAAATGATCACTTCTACGACATTCCAAGAAAATCACAATGTCCCATCACTGGTGAGCTATTTTTAGAACAGGCCCACAGTCCACTTATGGGGCTCTTGTTGCCAGCGAGCACCGCGTCTGTGACCTCTGAGCTGAACGCATTATGAAAATGTGTCCGCTTGTTGCGCTGAGGTATTACATTTCCGCATGTAAAATGTAATCCTGAATTTTGAATCAATGTTCCTGTTTCCCCCCCCCCCACAACTGTAATCTTGATCACGTAACGCTTGGTACATGTACTGTAATCTATTACTCCCCAAGACTGCTTATGGGACTACCAAGGGGTCATTTTTGGGGGGCCAACAACTTCCATGCGCAAGCACATTTTATTATTGGAATTAGATTAATTCAAAAATGATTCCTGCTCGTGTGTGTTTATTACAGAATAAAGTCTGCATTCCTAGTGCGCTATGTGACAAAGTGAGACGAATATAAATACACAGTGTAGGTGGGTGTGAGTTATTGCACAAAGCAGGGAGTTATGACGACCAAGGGAGTGAGAAATGAACACTCTGCAGCATTTTGGAAACAAGCACGAGATATGAATATTGATTTCAGCATCATATGCAGCAAAAATGCATCAGTAACCTCCACTTTGAAAATCAATCGTGTACAAATCAGAGAGCTTGCATTGGTCAACTAAACACAGTTCGAATACCCTTGTCATCATTGACTAGTTAGACGTAGTCAGTCCGAAACTTTGCTTTGGTGTTCAATGAAGTGTTCTGCCTCTTTATCTTTTCATTAATTCAGTCTTTTCCGTTTATCCGAGATCGAGTCACGGGGGCAGCAGCCTAAGAAGGGAAGACCAGACTTCCCTCTCCCCCGCCACTTCATCCAGCTCCTCCTGGGGGATCCCGAGGCGTTCCCAAGCCAGCTGAGGGACATCCAGGGACACAGGAGGGTCTCTCCAGTGTGTCCTGGGTCGTCCTCTGGGCCTCCTCCCATTGGGACATGACTGGAACATCTCACCAGGGAGGCGTCCAGGTGGCATCCTAACAAGATGCCCAGACCACCTCGTCTGGCTCCTCTCAATGCGGAGGAGCAGCGTCTCGACTCTGAGCCCCTCCCGGATGACCGAGCTTCTCACCTTCTCTCTACCATCTCTTCGGGAGAGCCCGGAAACCATGCGGAGGAAACTCATTTTGGCCGCTTTTACCCAGGAACTTATTTAGGATTTAGCATCATCTTTGTTGGCCAAGTACGAAAACAAACAAGTACGTAAAACAAACAAGGATTTTTTTTTCTAGTTCAAGCCACGATAACAAATTGTACATTTAGGACCAAGCACATTGTACATTAACTCATGAACTGCCATTGACAAATTTATTCGTCTTTTCACAGTCCAGCCATTCAATTCCAGGAATTTATTTATATTTTCTTCAATTTTTTTTCAAATGTTCGGGTAAAAGAGGGTCTGGAAATGTCTGGCAGTGAATGAGTTAAGCAATATAAAATGTCTTGTACTAATTCACCGATCAACAACAGTTGTGCAAATGATGCGGAGCGACAAAGCCATAACAATGAAAACTGACTTTTTTTGCCTTGAAATATTCCACCTTGTAACAAACACCTAAGATATACAATGATGCAACCATGTTGAATCTAAATATCTTCATAATTTAATAATCTCACAATTAGATGATATGAACAGAGCGTGCCACTACAGGATCTCGGGAGAGACTCCAGCGAGACGGTGAGAGGAGCTAACGATTTCCGTGTCTTGATGTCCCGCGCGTCAATAAGCCCGGCAGCTGCGTGTCAAGGCCGAGCGTCAGAGGAGGACTAGTAGTAGCTGAACGAGATGCCGAGGGCGCGTGAGTCATCTGAAATGCTTGACCGGGCTTTCCTGCTTCCTCCTCGCCAGCCTCCCGGTCTACAGGCTCCATCTGTGGGCCCCCACGGGCCGCTCGCTGGTCTCGCTCACGCTCCTCCAAGCCGGAGCTGCTCACGCAGGCACGACGCTCCAGCCTAGATTCCCTTTTCCGCCCCATCGCCATCCCCACCTGCCTTTGCGCACGCTTGCATCCCTGCTATGAACCCACGCGTCGCACACACTTGCAGGTGGACACGCACTTACAAGTTAACTGCCGTATATGGGAGTTTTTGGTTTTTTTCCCGCGCTATCACATGAAGCTTTGTTCTCATTTACAAAACGTAAAAATAGGGTTGTACCAGCTTGTTATGTTATTGTATAGAAGTGTTTACTACTTTAAAAAAATGCTGGGTCAAGAGCAGGCTTGGGGAGTAACGGAATACATTTACCGGCATTACGTATTCAGGATACCAAAAAAAGGCAATGGTAATCAGTTTTATTTTTTAATTTTCTTAGGACAATGAGTTTTTTTTATTTACCTCTACTAGTTTCAACGTCAACCTGCCATCTTCAAGAGTTTTTAAGTCATCTTCGTTTTTCATTTTCGTCAGGTGGTAATACTTCCGCATACTTGGAATACGTAAAAAAAACTCATTGTCTTAATAAAAGAAAAAACAAATTATTGAACATATAAGACAAGATGAACACATTAACCCCGTATGCGGAAGTATTACCACCTGATTGAAAATGAAAGACGAAGAGGACTTGCAAACTCCTGAAGAAGACGGCAGTTTGACGTCCAAACTAAAAGTGGTAAATAAAAAATCTCATTGTCTTAAAAAAAAGGAAAAAAAAATATTGACCGTATAAGAAGAGAAGATGAACTTTTTAACCATGTAATCCAGGCGATAATGTTTTCAGCATTTTGTAGTGGCTCACAGCCATGTATCCCACTTAAACGTACATGTTTTCCGAGTTATAATTAGTCTCGCAGTTGATTTTTTTGCGAGGCAAAATTTGAGTTCCAAACGAGCTTCAAATTTGCCACTGCACACAGATATGAAAATGAGAACATTCACATGGAGCAGACGCTCACTTTGAGCTACAACCGGCCAACCTGACTGACTCCAGCACCTGATGTCACTCACTAGGCCATACCCACACATTTGCACACACAAATACTACAGTGCCTACAGTAATTACAGTAATATATTTCTTACCTTTCTTTTTACATTTCATTATGTTTTCGTACAATACAGTGCTTTTTTTTTTTTATTATTAAAAAGAGGGAACATAAAATGTGATGTCTTTGTGGGTGCTGGAACAATTAAGGGAATTTTGATTCATTTCAACAATGAAAATTAATTTGATACAAGAGTACAGTACATTGCTGCCTCATTAATCTGTTCCAGCAATCCTCTGAAAACGTTCTTAATAAAACACAGTAATAACATGATCAAATAGAATGTAAGGAATTAATCAGTTTATCTTGACTTAATGCTACAATTCATTTCATTGTTCTGCTGCTCTTTGTGTGCAGCTTGTCCACCGTCATGAAGGCAGAAATGAGGAATAGTACTTCTATTTAGTGACCCAGTAAGATTCTGTAGTATTACTATATATCATTATTATATATTTGCATTAGTACCACCGTACACCCAAAAACGAAAGTTTAGGCAGCGATCTCATAATCAATAAATTGTGTTCTGATTGATCATTCGTTATTCAGGCAGTGTGATAGCTGCTTGTAAAAATGCTGTTTATGCGACGTCTACGGAAATAAAATGTTGCGCGCTGTTTGGAATTCGTCATTAGGACTCGGGTAAATCACTTTAAAGAAGCGACAACTCATCAAACCTGACTGTGACTTTGCATTCTCATCTGCATAATGTCTGGGCACACCTTTTTAGGAATCGCGACTTACCGGCCGTCCCAAATTTACATTTTATTTCCTTTTTTAATCGGCTGTCAAGACAGAGATCCCCAGCATTTACCTTTCAGATGCACAAACATTGACTGGTTGCTGGTTTAAGCAGCAGCATTTTAATTTGCCCCAAAACATCCCTTTCCTTTCCCCTCAATCATCCATGACAGGGTCTGGCTTGTTCCCCTCATACGTGGCTTTGCTCAGCCGCATCGATTTCGGATCAGAGGGCCAGACCCACTTAATCAATATTATAAAATGATATCAAAGGCGTTGAGGTGATTTGCGGGGGCTTACTCTCCATACCCGACTAACCGGGATGATTCAGTTTAAACAATTAGCTCCCAGTCCATGTCTTTTTGGGAGGGGATCGGTTTGCCACATTCTGGCTGTTTTAATAATTCACCAGTGACATGTTCCCAGGAAATGAGTCTTTTTTTAATATATTCCTAATGGCCCACTTAAAGGTTATGTCTATCAGATGGCTTTAGCAAGGGGACACTCTGGCATTTTAATCAGTGCACGAGCTTGCTTTCTAATGAATGCCAGCGAGACGCAGCTGAATGAAGATAGGCTTTGATGTTTCCTTTCAAACAGACTTGTAGGGCTTTTGTCACGTGTAGCCATACGTAATTTAAGCAATAAATGGGTGGCTGCAACTTTCAAGTCCTGCATGATTTTGTTGATTTACAATATGAAACGTTATCGCGGTTCATTAGTAAACCACTACTGTTGAATCCATAGTGCATTTATATGACGTTTATCGGAACCTAACGCAGGTGACGTGAGAAGGCGTGTCACAAGAAGGCACCAAGTGTTGTTTTGTGTGTGTGTGTGCGCGTGTTACTTTTATGGCCTAGAATTGATATTTATTACAAACACTGTACAAATTCAGGTGACGTCACTGCTGTATTGGAACTCCATCAAAAACAGAGGACGCCATGTATTGGCGGAATAAGAAATGCCATACTCCACACAGACTAAAGAGACAGTGGTGCCTTGGAATATGAGTTTAGTTCAGTCCATGACCACGCTCGTAAAATTGCATCTCAAAAAATGCTGTGTATCTATTTTTTAATGAGAAACATTTGCACTCTCTAATATCGTACTTCAAAAAAAAAAAAAACAAGGCAGTAACGTGATTACCGGTAAATAGATTTTAAAGTGGAAGTCAACCGAAACATTTTTTTTTTCAAGAATATGTTCCCAGCAGGCCCACTAGTTGAAACACGGCATTCTGATTAATTTTGCGTTTGTGGAATATAAGTTGAGCAGCAAAATGCACTCTCTTTTAGCCATCTCTGACATCCTTTGCGACTATGCTAACTGTAAGCATGTCAATGGCTTTGCGTTGTTTGTTCGAACTAAGCTAAGCGAACGTTTTCATACACAATGTGTAATTCTCTGTTTTATTTTTAGGTTGACTGTAAACTTCAACAGGGGGTGGCAAGAAAGAGCTTGACGACTCGTATGAAAAACTGATCACTATTTGCCTGTGGTGTAGTGGTACCTGGAGAAAATAGTATACGCTCAATTTTCACCTTTTTGTTTTTTTTAGGCGGCACGGTGGTCGACTGGTTAGCACGTCCGCCTCACAGTTCAGAGGTCGTGGGTTCAATCCCGGCCCCGGCCTCCCTGTGTGGAGGTTGCATGTTCTCCCCGTGCCTGCGTGGGTTTTCTCCGGGAACTCCGGTTTCCTCCCACATTCCAAAAACATGCATGGTAAGTTGATTGGACACTCTAAATTGCCCCTAGGTGTGATTGTGAGTGCGGATGTTTGTCTCTGTGTGCCCTGCGATTGGCTGGCAACCAATTCGGGGTGTCCCCCGCCTACTGCCCGAAGACAGCTGGGATAGGCTCCAGCATGCCCCGCGACCCTTGTGAGGATAAGCGGTATAGATAATGGATGGATGTTTTTTTGGTAGTCCATAAAAATGCCCTGTTTAAGAAACCGTGACATCCATCATTTCTACTGCTACTTTTTTCACACACACATTGAAGGACCACACACAAAGAATTGTTTCCTGTTCTCAGTTACCCAAACTAGCAAACTACCGTCACTTTTTTGTTTGTTTGTTTGTTTTCAGATACCATACAGGAGTTCTTGGATTTTAAGTCCTATGTTTGTTTAGTGGTCGATGGGTGATGTCTACAGAAAAAAAAAAATGCATATCTTTGTCGCTGTCGCTCATATCTGAAAAATTGTGCTATAGTTCTTGATCCTTGAGCACATTTTGACATAAGTATGAAACAAAGTGTTACAGAGACACCGAGGAATTGTTTCAAATTGAAAAAAATGCAGACCATGTCTCCTTTTCATGACACTTCAATACAGCAATTAAAAAGAGTTGAGAATGGGACCATACGCCATCAGATCGAAAAAGTGACATGCACTAATTGGACTTGGAGGTATTGCCCTTTCTTTACTGCAGGTAATAATTATGTACAGAGGGAAAACATCAGCATTATTGTCAGCTACAAAAATTCCAAACCTGTCGCCATCTCATTAGCGTCGCGTCACCGGTGAACTCTGAGACTTTTCCGTCT
This sequence comes from Filicampus tigris, assembly GCF_054856515.1. Lineage (NCBI taxonomy): Eukaryota > Metazoa > Chordata > Actinopteri > Syngnathiformes > Syngnathidae > Filicampus > Filicampus tigris. The sequence goes on from NC_141226.1 coordinate 12,913,584, forward strand.
GCAGGTGATCCTTTTTTTTTTTTTTTTCCCAAAGGCGGGAGTGGGCAAAGCAGTAGGGCGCATGAATTTGTAATGCCCCCCAGCACCCTCAGGACCGTGATAATGTCAGACGTTTGATGCCGGAGGGGGTTACGGTGCGATGAATCAAGGAGATGCTGGTGCTGATGAAAAATACATAAGGCCCCGCCAACACATGATCTCTGGCAGAAAGGTCAAAATAAATAAAAAGTAAAACGAAATAAAAGACCTTGCTGCAGCACACATTAGCATTTTTCTTTGTGGCTATTTGGGGTTAAAACATTTTACTTCATGTTGTACAATGCGATTAAACTATGTTTTATTCATAATGAGGGAATTGCTTTATGTATGGCGAGCCACTACAAACGCAAGTAACAAAGCCAGGGGACACTACGGAGATTTCCCGCCATCTGCTTGTGCCAGACGGAGGGTGATGAGGAGGCACACGGAGCAAAGTGCCACCACATCTGAATAGTTAAGGAGACGTGCGTTGAGAAGCATCGATTTAATAGAATATTGGCAAAATGAATCCCAGTTCAGCATTTCATTAAAAAACATATAAAGCAGCAAACATAAATGTTAATTTGACATACCACAGAAGAGTGTTGTTAATGACTCTTATTAATTCGAATGATTAAAAACATTGCCAAGTATATAAAATGAGGCTTCAAAATGGTGAAGAAAAAAAATGATGCCATTGCCTCTACTCTGGAACACTGCGGGTGTGTATGCTATATGTGATGCAACCACGCCCTCAACTGTTAACTGTCAATCAAAAGCCACTACTGTGGATCGCACACATACTTTGTGTTTTCCAAAAATATTGAGCCATGGATAAAAAGCGATAGTGAGTTCACGAGCGGTATGCAAAGCTCGCCGCCAGGACTCATTCCATAATGAACGGAGAGCTTGATCTCATTCATTTGGCTGCCTCTTCAAATCAACGGCTCGTCGTTCTCATTCTGCTGCTAAACAAAAAATTTTACATCTCTGAAACTTTTACAAAAAAATTGTTAAAGGGAAGTCACCCCAAAAATTGTCTTCACAAGAATATGTTCTATGCAGCCTCACTAGTCTAAACACAGCATTCTGATTAATATTGCGTTTGTGGAACATGAGTTAAGCAGTAAAAACCACCTGTTTTTGTCCATCTCAGGGGGCGGCCATTTTGCCACTTGGTGTCGACTGAGAATGGCATCACAGTTGCTCAGGGCTCAGATAACGACCAATAATGGCTCAGCTTCAAAAAACAGGTGAGCCAGGAAAATCTGTGGCAGTACTATGCCATTAAGGTAGTTTGTCAACTGCCAATAGAGCCCACAGAAGTAGAAGAAAAAGGAAACACAGCAGGTTATTTGGAGAGCAATGTTATGACTGTGCGTTTTCAACCAGTAAAATATTGACTGGAAACTTTTGCATGAAAGTAGTGAGTATAAAACATTATATTGCAAAGAAAATATTTCACTTGACTTCCGCTTTAAATTTTTATGATTTTTTTCCCATAAAAATTAAAACAACCCCCCCCCCACACACACACACACACACACAGAAAAACACAATTGCAAAATTCCAACATTTTTCTTAGAAAAAAATATGACTTCATTATGTTCATTCATTCTTTGAAGTGTAGATTAGATAGTGTTATTACTGGTTAATAGAAAAGCCCTTTTCTCTTTTTCTCCCTACCCTCACGCCTCCACTGAGACCCCTTCAAGCTTTGGGAACACTTCTCCAGCCTGAGCTGAGGCCTTCCCTCCCAGACACATTTACTGCTCGAGACAACCTTTCAAATGAAGATGGATCGGTAGTGCTGTCTCGCTGCATCGTCACAAAATGGTCTCGCGTATTTATCTGATGGTTGTCACCCCACTTACAACAAGCCCCCTCCTCCCGCCCTGCTACCGGTGTTTTGCTTTCACATTGCTCTCCGCTGTAAAGAAGTTATCCTAGCATCAACAACCCAGATATATGCAGCATGTCCAGCGTTTGACCTTTTTTTTTTTTTGACTAGTACATTTTGCAAATCATGTAGACTTGGTGACATGACAGTTGCTCATTCTGAGTCATTGGCGCTAAGTGCAATTTAAGGATACAAACAGATAAAAAACAGGAAGTGGATTTGAACGACCAGCAGACCGGAGCTGAAGGCTATTTTCGGTATCGCTGACATTTTTGTTCATTGTGAAAATTGCATCAAGCATTGTGGCCTCATACGCACAGTCAACCACTGCTCATCTCCTTCAATTTTACCGGTCGCAAAAAGCCTAAGTCAGCGAATCCCAACATTTGTGCCGGCAAATTATACAATTTCACTTTATTGATCCAAAAATGATTATTTACGACAAATAATATATCTTTGTTCATTTATTTGTGCCAATGACGTCTTCCACGAGGTGGCAGAAGATCCATCTGACCTGTTAATCCACCTATTGTCATTCCTACAACAGAATAACGACAGTGTTCAACAAAAGGCACACAGTAAATTGAGATAAGTTCATAATTCAGGGTTTCTTCTGCGTTCAAAATTGCGAGGCGGCCGCCTCCAACTAATTTGGTGCCCGCCAGAGCGATTGATATTGCGCAACACAGCGCAATTGATGTCTGCAGCAGCAACATATTTTAATTGCAGTCGCAGCGTTCGCCACTATGGAGGCGCTCCCTCAGGCCTGGCCAACCAACGTCTCGCATGCGCCTCTTTGCCCGGTTTCATGTGGCTCTTAAGCACTTTTCGCTCTGCACTTGCAGCGTGCCATTGTCAACCCCATTCATGTGTATTTGGTGAGGGGCGGCACCACAGAATATAATAATAACTACAGCCCCCCCCGATATATATATTTTTTTTAGCCTGACGCTGATTCTGATATTTGGCACACTAAAATTCAGATAACTGATTGATTGGCCGATTAGCTAAAAAAATTTTTTTTAAATAAAATAACTTTTTTTTTACTCCTTTAATGCTTACAACAATAAAGATTTGACATACAGTCAGAACATCATACCTCTCAACTTGTACGTTTTCCACGTATTTTATAAGTTTTTTGATCATTTCAAATTGTGTACGCCGTATAACATTTTATGTACGGGAAAAAAAAAAATTTAACTCGTTTTTTGTTAGACCGATCTCGTCTTGCCCATTTTGGCTGTAATCCGGAGCGTCCGTTAGCGATTCCGACTGCAAACTTCGGCCGACTTTCACGAGCAAAGACCTCTTTATACAGTACTTAGTCCTTTAGTATGTTTAACTTTACGGAGAGAAACATCTGCAAAAATTGGCCAATTTTATGCCTATTTTGGGGGGACGTCATTTTTGTATTATGTTGTTGTGTGTTAATATGTACAAATATAAATAAATAAATAATCAACCGATTTGTTTTTTTTTTTTTGCAGATTGTTTTTTTACTTAAAAGGTCTAATATCAGGCGATTAAATAGGTCAGGCCCTAATGATACTATTATTAAAGGTAATTTGAAATGATTTTTTTTATAAGTGCGTATCAAAGTGGCAGCCCTTTGCATTAATCAGTTCAAGAAGTAGCTCTCAGCTACGAAAAGGTGGATGATTCCTGGTCAACATCTTCACCTTCTTGTCTAACTGCACATAACAGCACACTAGCCACAGAAGATCCCAACCCAATCCTTTCTTTCACAAACAGTCCTTTCAGTCCAAATGTTCCAACTTTACGTTTCACCCTTGAGGTGCTCCCTGTATTGGACAGCATCATGTGTTCGAAGCATGAGTGCAAAAGTTGATTTGCCGGTCCAGTCTTCAGCGTTGCAGTTACAGTCCGAGTACCCTCCCTGTCATATTAGGGAACGGGAAATACTGCCCTGAAATGGCGCCACTCGTGCTTTAAAACATTCACCACTAAGACGTCAATCTCGCGCTTGCTTCACACCACTTGACGGCAAATTATGTAGCTGCCTTGTCGCCCCTGAGAAAGGCCTGGATATCGGCTGAATTATGTTGGAAAATTGTCGTTGGTGGATGCCTAGCTCACGGGTGAAGGGTGAAGGGTACTTAGCGGTAATGACTCACAATGGCCGTGTTGAAAAGCTGTCATGCGTTTTCCTGGTGGTCTCCCGAGAGTCTGTTCCGCTAGCTCAGTTGTGCGCCGTGTGGCGGGTAGAAACGAGAAAGCGGGTCACCCACGGGAAAACCTCTCTTGATTACCTGCCTTACTCGCACAGATGAGACACTTTGAGGTGAGGTGTCAGCCCACACTTGTTGGCGAGCAAATTACTTTTCTTTTTGTTACCACCACTGGGAAACATGTCCTGTCATCATGTTTACACAGAGCAGTCGTGTCAGTTGGGTACGGGATGCCTCTCTGCTGAGATTGAGTTGCACCCTGACTTTTTCGCAAAATATACATAATTCTCTATTTTCTATTGTCCATTTCAAAAACAATATTAAAATTATGACTTAGCAGAGAAAATACATTATTCTCGTCGTTGAAAAAGGTGGAATAGGAAGGATTCGAAGGGAGGGGATATGAGGAATTCTGGCTGCCGCAGCCACTTTAGGACGCCTCATTATGAGCTGTGAGTACACTCATGGCAGGTAAAGCGAGGTAACAAACATTTTTAAAGTTCAAAATGACAGTCAATGTGGACAGGGACGTTGGCCAGGCATGGCCGCTATAGAGTGCCGTGACGCAGCGTGGAAGTCTCGCAATGACCCGCTGCGATATATTCCGGAGGCTTTGAACAGATATAATTTCAGTTGAACCGTGTAGGGCAGTAAGAAAAATGTTGTGTGTAATTGACAGTTGAGCGATGTCAGCCATTCAGCGGACACACCCACAGCTTTTGTGAGTGGTGAGAATGGCTTGATTTTTCAGTATTTTAAAGCCTGATTTTACATACTTCAAATATGGCAGGGTTGTTAACAACACTTTTTGTAGGATTAAAAATTGGATGATTTAGAATCATTCTTCTGCTCCATGGAAACGAACATCTTACAATAATAATCACGTAGTTGTTTTTAAAGTTATCATTTTCTCGAGAAAAGTAGTCTTTTCAGAAAAAGGTGTAATCTTTCAAGAGTGGTCATTTTTTAGAATTCTTTTTATGAATGAATTTGTATTTTTTTGTAAAATAAAGAAAATAAAAAAACAATGTTACATGATGACTATAGACATTTTATCCCCCAAAATCTAAGTGTGAAAATAAATTTCTCATCACTTGCAATGTGTTGTTCAGGCATCATTGTTTGATTGCAGCTGATGTCAGACTCAGAATTGTGCCACTGTAAAAGTATTGCATAAGTGTAGTGTAAGGCAGTGTTTCTCAGCCTTTATTAAGCAAAGACACCCACAACATTAAAATACTCACGGCACACCATCAAACGCAAATGTAACAAAAAGTATGAATACTAAAATAACGATGATCAAGTCTCAATGTAATCACAAAGTCAATTTTTTCATTGAACGCAAAGCTGATCTACTTGCAGGACTTCTTATGAACAGCAATAGGTGGACAGTGGACACAGTTTTATTGTACCTTCTGCCATCTAATGGAAGAGCATGCAATTATTTCTGCCCGTCACTAAACATCGCTGCGTAGAAAAAAACAATAAAGACATTTGTAATTAATTAATAATGATTTTCTGACAAATTAAGTGAAATTGGCTAATTTCCTTCAGCACCCCTGATGTTCTGTCACCCTAGTTGGGAATCACTAATCTAGGGCATTAGTAAAGCCAGAAGTTTGATGCCAACGTGCTGTTGGCATCCAGTAATGGAAATTTTCTGTCTGGAGACTTTACATACACACGAGTTAAATCTCAAAGGAACTCCCGCGGACGCCACGGCAAACACGACAAAGGCGCTTAAGTCATTAGTGGTCCCTTTCATTACTTTAGTCATTTGACAAAATAACAATGGAAAACCACACTTGCATTTACATCTCCAAAGTGGCACTGTTGCCTCAGGCGAGAAAACAATATGCTAATCAGCTCCACAATAGTGTATAAACATGCATCAATACATTGCTTTGTTTATGCATGTACAGGGCATCAAGAAAGCTTTTAAAATGAATTCATTTTTACATCCATCCATCAATTTTTGTCCCCTTAATATTTGACACGAAACAGCCCATAATGACAACATTAATAAACCTGATTTGGACTTTTTTTGCCAATGAATTTATAACAAAAAAACAAAACAAAACAAAAAAAGAAATCCCATGTACATACTATAAGTATTGACAACATTTGCTCAATACTTTTGTTCTGTTCTTTTTGTACTGTTTATGCAGCTCTGGTAGCAATTACACCCTCCAGTCATTTTGACTGTGATGCTAGAAGCTTGGCACACTTAGCTCTGGGTAGTTTTGCCCAGTCCTACGTTCAGCACCTCTCAAGCTCCATCAGGTTTGATGGGGACAACAATCAGAGTATTACAAGTTTAGTTTCGTGTTTTAAGGTGAGTCTGAAAACGTCAGATTCTTCATAATTTAGCATCGTCCATTCCAGCCCAATACACATGGTTCAAATTTGGTAGCAATTGGACAAAATTTGGAGGAAGTGTTTGCCTGTGAATTTGGCCACTTAAAGCTAAAATGGCAGACTTCCTGAGTATTTTCGGGCATGGGGTGTCTGACTTCTTTTGTTGGTCGAGTTATGATCGAAACTTGAAATTTCATAGACATGCTTAAGTGAAAACTGGTTGTTGATACCTCATACCATGACCAGAACACCAACAAGGTATGGAAACCTGAGACCGGAGACAGATGAGGTGACTCGGGCATCTAATCAGAATGTTTCCTGGACATCTCCCAGGTGAGGTTCTCCAGGCGTATCCCACGGGTATAAGGAGGCTCAGGACAGACTGGAGAGATTTTTATGTCTCCCAGTAGGCCTGGGAAAGCCTCAGGATCCCCCAGACGAGCTAAACGAAGTGGCTGGGGAGAGGGAAGTCTACGTTTCCCTGTTTAAAATGCTACCCCAGCAACCCGACTCCGGATAAGCAGAAGCAGTCTCACAATACACAAACAAATGCTCACACACCTTCCTCCTCAATAGACTTTCCTCCTTTGGCATCACCCACGCTGCCCCAGACTGGTTCCATTCTTACCTCAAAGATCGCACTCAGTTCATCCAGCTAAAATCACTTGCTCTTTAGACTTGAGGCGTATTGTATTTAGCAACTCCAGACGATAGCTTGTGTAACATAGGTTTTATTTCGGACTCGTTCTCCAAATAGCTGCGTGCTAAGCTGCGTGCTAAACAACAACCTACCAAGTGTGTTCACTGAAGCAGGGAGGAGGTGGTGGTGGTGCGTCACAGTTCAACTGGCTCCTCTACTCGATATTGGCTGCAGTGCAGTGCATCTCTAGAGGGTAATTTCCCAAGTCCAGCGCTTTCCAAATAATGAGTGTGTGTTAATCGGCGTTCAAAAAAAATTAGTTAGTTGGTGCGACTAAGTTAACTACAATGATTAATATTGAATTCACATTGTTTTGTCTGTAAAGCTATAAATATTCTATAATTCATTGTTTTTTGTTTTAATCGTGTAGGGAGTCTCGTATGGATTAATTTGATTTGCATTATTTCCTATGGCAAATATTGCTAGTGGAAATATTTTGGGCAATTCGATCTGAGTCATATTCTCTGGAATGGATTAATAACGAAAAGCAAGGTTCCATTGTATTCCTTTACCCCCTGAGCCTCTTCGTTGGCATTGAGTACCAAAGGTACAACAAAAAATAAAATTCCATGAGGACATGTCACATTTACTACATGACTGGCGCCTACCTGGTGCCTTCGAGCCTCACAAACACATTAAATGGACTGGTGGACTGTGCAGTGAGCTCTGCGAAGTCAAGTGTGGCTCATGGCCATCCTAATATGAGAGCACCCGATCTCATCTGATCTTGAAAAGGGTCCAGTTTTGGGGCTACAAATAGTGAGTAAATATTGAATATCCCCGCAATGGTCCTTTTCGTTCAAAAATAAGATCATTGCAAAATTACCCCAAACTTTTCAACAATAGCGTATATGCTTCAAATACACATGGTTTCAAAAATGCCATGATTCTGTGCAACGTTGCCAACCAGGGTGATGTCGACACAGGTTTCAAAGCAAATGGCCTTGCATGCTGTTAAGCACACAGAAGTAGTAGAATAAAGCACACCGGTGTCTTAAAGGTGTTTGAAGCGATAGCTCCCCCCCTCTGCCCCCCCCCTCCCAATCCCTTTCGCAACATGTCAAATCAATGGCTGCTACTTAATGCCGCCCCACGCGCCGCTTGTCAAGAGCAGCATGTGTCACGCGGGACGAGCCTGGGAAACAGCAGTTAGACCATATCGACACGCCCGACTCAAAAAGGTCACAGGGAGTGCGCTTCATACCGATTCAGTCCATCCGAGAGACTTTTTGTTTTACAAGGGAGCGTCGTCCTCCTACACACCGAGAGCTCCAGCAACAAAAGAAAGAGAAACGGCTACAAAGTGAACACAAAAGACCATGTCATGGTTTATTTATAAGCCAGACTTATTTTTCATTTTCTTACTTTGCTCACTATTGACTTTGCTTTTCAGGGGACCTGAGCAAATACAGCGGAACCTCGGAAAGTCAACTCTTTCTGGAAAAATCAAAAGCCTCAAAAGTCATACGTCAAAATTTTATTTTGTATGAAGGAAGAAAATTGTGTTAAGACTTCAGCTCCTTAAACATCTAAAGCAGTTGTTTTCAAATATTTAAAAATTTTATAGTTTGTGTAAGCCGGCCCAAATAGTAATCGCCTAGAGGCCGGTCCGACTATCATTTTAAACGGGCTATCATTAGCATTTTCTGTCAAACAAACTTTACCACCACAACAAATGTATGCAACCACATCTGTTCTAAAATGTTTTTGTCATATTACTAGCATTTTATTCTTAATAGTTAATTTTTACTTATAACATTTTCCCTGTAAATTTCGCAAATATTTTGACTTTATTCTCATAAATTGCAAATGTTTTTCATGTGATATAAGAATGTTATTCAGGAAGCATACTATTAGTGCTATTTTTCATTATTAACAAATAATAGCATTACCATTCATTTCAAAAGGGAAAAAATATTTGAGATCTGAGTGCTTTAATTTACGAGCAGGGTCACGGAACAAATTCAACTTTTATCTCAAGACATAACTGTATTTTACAGTTTGGACATGGATTTAAGCGGAATGGTTCCCAACAGCATGTCATCATCTCTTGTTTGCTTGTACATTCAACCAAACAGATTTTTTTTTCTTATTAAGCAACCATTTGTCACATTCAACTTATCATGAGCTAGCAGAGGACTCCAGTCTAAATATACACATCTACTTTCTAATTTATCGCAAGCAGGCGTTGTCGTCAAGTGTTGTGACTTCTTTGTCAATGAGGCTTAATTACGCTGGTGGATGTGTGGAAGCTACGCAGCTAGATTTGCCATTGGCTTGCATACATCGTTCTGGCTGACCTTGTGCAGGTCGCCGCGGTGCTAAGTTGCAGCCAGAAAAAACAACAGGGGTGATGCACCAGTGCAGCCGAGAAGCCAGAAGAACTCAAGCACTATCTCATCAATAAAGGTTAGAATGCCGTTTCTTTCTTGTACTTATGAGTTTTTGCTCTTTAAAAGTGTCAAGAAACAAGAAGAAATCAAATTTCTTATTTTTGTCCATTTCAACACTCAGCAAACATCTAGACTAATACACCTAATTGTTTCAATTTTCACCTGCAGACGGCCATGTTTCTGAAAAATCTTAAGTACAGATGCTGCGTTTTTTAGAACACAAATAAACATAATACATGTAGAGATTATTGTACTTGTTCTAATTTTACAAACAAAATTCTAGACAGACTCAAATTTTTCATGTTTGCAGAGCTGCCAACATATTGAAATTCACTTCCAGAACAAGTTGTCTCAATTAGCATATCTCAAAACCTTTGTCAAGAACATTATGGCGGGAACTCATTACAATTATTATTAATACAATTGATGGCTGTGACTGCACTAAACTCACTAAAATCATGGCACTGGATTGAACAAATTAATAATGCTTCAAAGAGTAAATCAATCAAAAAATTATTAAAATATTTATGTTGCAGTGACATGCCTGTTTTAGGTTTATCCCTACGGCAACACACCTGATTGAAATCATCAGGCTCATTATCAGGCTTTTGCAAATCTTGCTGATGAGCTGATCATTTGAAACAGGTGTGTTGCCGTAGGGATAAACCTAAAACAGGCTGGATGGTGGCTCTTGAGGACCGGACTTGGCCACATCAGAATTGCTTTTAAACCTTTCACAGAGAAGCAGTGGTTGGTTGCGGACAAATAAGTAAGCAAAAAGCGCATCGAGAATGGCTATAACCAACGCAGCATCGCGAGAGTCCATGTTGACTAATGAAAACACAAGTCGCGCAAGTGACGTCAAAGCATTGTTGTCGCACGGTGACGACGTAAATCTCCGGCTATACCCGGCCAGACGAAAACTCGGCTCAGGAGATATCCGGATATATCCGCAAATCTCCACTGCGGCCAGAGTTTTGCGTTCTCACTGAAAAAACTCCGGGGAGGTGTGGATAATAGGGCTAACCGCAGGCTTAAATCCGGGTTTTCAAAAACCCCGGCTACGTGTAGACAGGGCCTAATATTCCTTTTCCGTCAAACACGGCGTACTTGGGCGTGCGGTCTGTAGGGCCCTGATTTTGATACGACTTAGGGATGCAGCAAGGATTGGCCGAGAAAGGTGAAGGTGGGCCATTATACCCCAAACGACCCGTTACACCCAATTCTACCGGCGCAAAGTCTAGCAAAATACCAAAAGAAATAAAACTCCACACATGTGCACAGTTAGACTGTGGTTTACGCTAAACTTGCACCCGGAACGAAAATAGGGCTCCACATGTTCTGGACGTACTGACGTTCAGAGACTTGCAACATACGGACAATCCATAACAGTTGGCAGCTATGTGATCCCACAAATAGACTGAAGTAGGCTACAGTTTTTCTAAAATCCATGTAGCCTACAACTTAAGCTATCGAACATATAAATACATACACATATACATATAAATACACATATAAATGACATTTTTGGAGCATGAATGAGCAAACTAGGTTATGGTAGGCAATTAGCAAATTCCCACTAACAATGTAGTAATCACAGTGTTTGTCCAAGACTAGGCATTAAGTAGTGTCAGTGGGGGGGTATTATTTAACATATTTGCATGTCTCTGCGGGCCTTAGCATTTTCGGTCAGTAAAGACATGAATTTGCATGGAGGCTAATGGGAATTCACGCAGTAATCCCATGATTAGCATCCATCTGAGGGTAATTGAGAGGTTAAATTGATATTTTACTGTTCTCAGTGTACATAAATCCCAAATTGTTGTCAGAGTGTTATATGCCAGCTGTACGCAGATGACCTACCGTAGCAGAGCAGCAGCTACCACAAATGGCGACAGGAGTCTCACTTAACATTAAATGTAAAGAAAACCGTCTCCATGTGCCTCTGAGATAAAGAAAGTATTTTATTTTCATATACAGACTACATTTTACAAAGCTATCCCAGTCGAACGATGGTGGTTTTGAGAATTTTCACATATAATATAGACTAGTCTACACAATGACTATTCAATTGATGACATACAAGTGGGAAAAAAAATGTACAATATTACAGAGTGCTATTTTTTCTATTCCAGAGTTTTGTTCAGTAACTCGTTCTTACTTGTTAGTTAGGTTCCACAGAAAGATAGTCAAGCAGGTCTTGGTTCGCTCTAACAATAACAATAACAGCTCCGGAAAAGAGTGCCCTTGTGTTTAAACCGCTCATTACGAAGTCAACCATATTCTCCTGTTGTTAACCTGAAATATAAACGTGAGGCTCATTTCATACAGTTTCATTTGACGAGGTGCCAACTGTGTCAACTGCGCCCGCTCCGCATGCGAGCCTGCACGCACACAAGATCAACCTTCACCCTGCATAGAATGAAACTCCCCTGCGCAATTAGGCTCACAAATACCCACATATCTCACAGCGCCAGTGAGGGGTGGGGCTCGCTATAAATCATCATCTGTACACTTGTGGATGAGCAGAACAAGCCCAAAGGCAATTGCGCATGGTGGTTCTGCATGGTGGTGGATTAGAAGGCAAGACGCAATGGCGGCCATCTCGCTAACAGACATTTTTCTCAATCTGACCTGTCACGAGCTGCAGTCTTGTAAGCAAGATGAATCTGCGCTTGAGGACGCAGGTGAGCGCCTTGGCATTTGTCACCCAGCAGCGGGAGGGAGGAGCCGTGTCACCTGAACACATACATCACATACACACGCATTAACGCACTGAATAGGAAGACAATGACGTTGGACTTAATACAATTTTATGTCTATAGTCGCTTTTTTGCATGTATTTTCAAGAGATTCCTATCCAACATCATAGTTTACAGCAAACACCTGAAACAACCCATGTGTCAACATCAGATGGCGACAACCAGTGGTGGTTTTATGATTCAAATTCTTATCCGTGTCCAATGAAACTGTATTATTTTATGCCCAACAGTCTATTCTCTTTATTTTGTAGTGTTACTCTTGACTGTACTGTTTCCAGTAGGTATATGTGGATTTGGGAATTTTTGTTCAATCAGATTTAAGCCTCTATGTGTTTCCATGTCAGTCTAATCTGCCTATGGGCCTTTAGAATCAGGAGGGCAAACCTATGTAATTTCACTATATTTGCAATGGGACTATTTCTTCAACTAATCATATTTCACATTCACCAGACAGTTTGGTCAGAGCTATAGTTGTTACAGCCGAGTTTTGACGAGCCAAACAAATCTATAGCATTTTGTACACATTCATACTCCAGGCAAGCGTTATGCCATTAGGATTTTCTTAAAATAAAATAAAATTCAATTCAATTAAAAAACACAATACTTTGAAACTTTTGAAAACCATTCATCATATAGAACAAATCTGATTATCATACAAGTAGCTTTGATGTTGTTTTTTTTTTTAATTGTAAAGAGACTTGGAAGACACAGTGTACATACACCAGAAAGAGTGGACATCTCATTCCAACAACTTCACCTTTATTGATAACAGAACTCACAACCCATGTTGACATGCAAAACGTGTTACAGCCACCATGAAGACCAGAGATAACATTAGCATTACACATTATCAAATTGCTGCCAGTATGCCTTCAATTTATCTAAAAAAAAAAAAAAAAAAAAAAAAAAAAAACAATTGCAGATGAGCTGTTAGCATTTACGCCGCTTTTCTTGAAGGCTAGACGTTAGTGCCATCTCAACGTGAGATGAGTTAACGCCAAGGAATAATGAGTGGGCCAGCTAACAAGCAGCCGCCACTGGCCTCCATGCTGATGAGCACTCACGAGCTAAAGAGATGCCTTTGCATAATGAGATGTCCAGAAAGAGTTAAGTGCTCACACACAAAGGCCGTGAATGTCGCTAATAAAATGGCGTACAGTATAAAGTTGGAAGTAATTTCATGCATCACAGCCAGTGTGACACGCCGCAGCAAGAACCTGCTAGCAAGAGCATTTGTCATTTTAAACTAGCAAAAATCGTCCTCAAATGAATGTAATGCTTGGCGGAGATGGATTGTGATGTCTTCACTTGCACGCTAACGATACTCTAAGAATAATTTGCACATCTTAGGTTAAAACAGTCATTTCAGTTGGAAAACTTTAAAATATAAATTATTGACATTCATGGCAATACTGTTTGTTAGCATAACCAAGCAAGAAAGTTGCTTGCTGAAAGTTGCTGAGTTGTTTTTCCTTATATCTTTAACTTGGGGGTACAAAACATACTTACAATACTAACTTTTGTCATTGAGAGAATATTGACACTGTGAATACAGACAAATGTTTACAAATGTATGACTGTATTATACTTCCTACATTGATCAAGGCGGGCACATCAGTAGGTGCAGCAGAATGAACTTTACTGAAGTATTAAATCATGACGCACAAACGGTTTTACACTATTTAGTTACGTTATTACTCTGTGTTTTTATAAACTATAATATAATAGAGTGATATTTACTTTATTGGAAAAACACTACTAAAAATATTTTAAATATAAAATGATATTAATAATAATAAATACATATTAAATATCTATGGGGAGGCTGGTGGTATTGGAACAATGACTAGTTCGTTGATACTTAATAATAACACAGCAAATAACTAAGAATCAGATGACAGTTTGCTCACTAGATCAAAGGTTGGACAAGATCTGATGACCAGATTACATTTTCCTGATTTGGCGAATTCAACCACAATCTCCTTGACTCAACTCTCAAATTATTTATTTTTAATCCTGTTTCTTAACAAAAATTTGATTTCGTAATACAGTTACGTGATTTGGCGAATTCAACCACAATCTCCTTGACTCAACTCTCAAATTATTTAAATTATTTATTTTTAATCCCGTTTCTTAACAAAAATTTGATTTTGTAGAACAGTTAAGTGATTTGGCAAATTCAGCCACAATCTCCTTGACTCAACTCTCAAATTATTTAAATTATTTATTTTTAATCCTGTTTCTTAACAAAAAATGTATTTCATAATACAGTTAAGTGCTTTGGTTGTGCTCATCTATAGATCGGCTCACTAATGAATAAAGACAGAAAGTTAATTGCACAAGCAAAAAAAAAATAAAAAATGTAAATCCATCCGGTGACACTCCCATGTAACCTCATTCACATGATTCACTGATTCACATGATTCAACCTTTTGCAGCAACTGGGAAACTGCATACAGCACTCTGTTGCGCCACAGTCTTAAGTAACATTTTCCCAATACTGTATGTATGAAAAAAGTGTACCACTGTGTAATGAATCAAAGCTATTGACCCTTTTATGACACCTGCTGACCACATAAAGGGGAGGGAACAGGAATGTGTTGGCACAGTGATAATGTCACCTAGTTGCGTTTTATAGGTATTTACTGACATTGTAAGTAAAATACAGTGCTCCCTTGAGCTATATTTCACTCGTTCCGTGACCATGCTCATAATTCAAAACATTTGTATCTCAAATCATATTTTTCCTTGAATGATGAATGGAAATGCCATAAATCCATTACAGAAACTCCCATACCTCCCCTCCCCCGCACAAAACAAGAAAAATTGTTGTAATCTGATGTGTTTTTTTAACTCATTCAATCACAAAGACATATTTATATGTCTTTTCACAGTCCAGCCATTCAATCCTAGGAATTCATTATATTTTTTTCACATTTTTTTTTTCAAAAGTTAGGGTAAAAGATGGTCTGAAAATGTCTAGTAAATATGTATATACACACTTTTCACTGAGGCGTTATTATGAATCCCACTTGCGTTTTAGACAGTTCTTGGCTGGATTAAGCAGGCAATCATATTGCAGCATATTGCTTCTTAAATCTCAAGTGGGATTTGTAATATTGCTTCATTGAGATGCCTCAAGTTTCCTCTCAGATCATCAGTATGACACTGATATTAGTTGTTCCACACAGAGGATAAAGAATTTCACACAGTGAGTATTGTTATATAGTCTGTCTACATGTTGTTGCTGAACAGTCTGTCGTCTCTGAGCGGACTGGTACCAAATGGCCATCATAGCATTAGCATGAAACTAGCAGCGCCTTTCTTTCGGCAACTGTTTGGTTGTTTTAAATACACAAAGTGTATTTTCTTAGTTTTAGGGTTAGTTTGAAAGTTAACCTCAAATGGGAGTGGCAATAAACAGCTTGGGGCATCTTTTGTGATGAACTGTTCGTTATTTGCCAAACTGCCGCTTATTGTAAAGTGTATTGAGTTCACTGTCACCTTTCATCTTAAGTCTGTCCTTGCAACTTAAGTCAAAGCAAGAAAATTGGTCGAATGACAGCTCGTATCTCGAAAAAGTCATAAATCCTGCCATTGTATCTCAAGTTGCCAGCAAAATGATACACAAGGTGGTACACAAGGTCATTTTGCTGGCAACTGCTTGGTTAAAAAAAAATGTAATTGATAACTTCACAAGTTCACAAATTCACAATAGCGTGCATTTTTGGTTCATCAAAGACTCCAGAATTGTCCATAAATGTGAGTGTGAATGGTTTTTCGTCTATATTTGCGCTGCGATTGAGGGTGTACCCAGTCCCATTCCCAACATCTGCTGGGATAGGCTACAGCTCACCCGCAACCCTAATGAGGACAAGTGCTAATGAGGACAAGTGCTATAGAAAATGGATGGAATCCGATGCCCTATATTCAGTAGAAGTGCGGCCTTCTGGGATATAACACAACTCACTTGGGGGTGGGGTGACATTCAAAAGTTTTTGGAAAAACATTGCAGGTCAGGTCAAGGCATGTTGCCTTCTCCTAACCAAAATACTGCATGTTGGTATCCGCAATCATTAAATCTAAAGGTCATCATAATAGAAAAGTGTGTTATTCTTCATTAAAAGACTTAGCAGTGTTAATTAGCTTCCAAGACCTGCACATAAAACAGCACTTGAGTTTTTTTTGTGGCATTTGGGATGTCTTCGAATGACTTTGTGGCCTTTCTGCAGATTCTTCATTCTCAGTCTCCCCTGAGTTTTGGATTTACCATCATAACCAGCCCTCTCAAAAAAGGAAGTGTCAAATTTTCTCTGAAGAAATCTCTCTCACTTCTACCAATGTGTAGTGGAGATTTATTTATCTATTTGTTTATTTTTAAAAGTTTACAGATTTTCACGGAGACATGATGCTATATTTTTTTTTTTGTTAGCGGCTATACAACTTCACCCACACTGCTCCCTTTTGTGCCATGATTGTGCAGTGGGCCAGTGGCTACAATCAGTCAGCCTCTAAATAAGCATTTTGCCATCAAGTTTTAAAATCGATCATGGGCCAATTTTCCCTTTGCGACAGCTTTATAACTTGACAAATGCACCTCTGCTAGGACACATCTTAAAGTTGTATGAAGACGCTTGTGCATTAACTCTGATGGACAAAACTGCATGATTGATGCTCTCATAGCGGTTGGAATTTACAATTCAAATGTTTGCTGAACAGCTTTTCAGTAAACGCATTCCCCAGCCCCACAAAGAAAGCCATAAAACAAATCCAGATAATCTGTTGGCTCTGACATTATTTAATATTTACCATAAGCATCCAGCTCCAGACTGCCCCAAAATGGTCGCATTTCGCCACTAAAATTTGAGACAAAATAAAGTAAATTAACATTTACTCTCACATTTGCAGCTGGTGAATTTACATTTACTTTTATTATTTTTAAACGTTTTTTGTTGTTGGAATAAAGTTTTGCTTAGAGTTAGCAAGAAGTGGAGTTGCATTTTAAACCGAGCTGCTGCTTCATTTGATTTTCTGATAGTCTGGGTAGTGTGCAGCACATGGCTGCCTCTCACAGGTCAGTCCTGGTACTACATCAGACCATACAATACAATAAATACAACTTTATTTATATTTATATGTATTTCACAACAGCTACAGCTGTAACAAAGCACTTTTCATACAACAACAAAACAGCAAGAATATAACAAGTGATATGTACTGAATGTATGAACGGTTTGTTTAATAGAACAGCACGCACTGGAACTGGAAGACCACGCGTGAACGTTTGTATCATGTGTCTCTCAAACGCTCATACAGAAAAATGACAATACTTAATGATGAGTGCATGTATGGGGGGTGGAATGTTTTCCCTTTTCCAACACTGACTTATGAGTCATCCCCAGCACATTCCCTGAGTTACAAAACAATTAGATCAGAAGGTGGTCCCGCCACGGTGGGAAGCGCAGGGAGAGGGAGGGTCCTAGGATGCGGAATGATGACTCACTGATCAAAATATCCTGTCTTTGCAGATAAGATGAAATAGGAGAGAACAACTTTGCATTCATGTTCATTAGCTCAGCCCAGACATCAATGTCTCAGGTGACATTGATAGCATCACCCCGCTTGCTTCTTTCCTGCCATTTCCAATTAAAATCAAGCGTACTGGACAAGAACCGACTGATGTGTTCTCATTGAAATCTGGGTGATTTGCATCACTCCCATGAAATGCAACGCCCCAAGGTTTGAAACTCAAAGAGACAACAGCATTTACAGACTACAAAGTTTCCCTTCATCTGTCTGACACATCTAAGAAAGCTCTGTGAACCTAAGCTAGCTAGGTTAGCTCAAAAGTTTAGCTCACCAATCGCTGCTCAAATGCTTTATGCTGGTTCTGCATTTCATTGAGAAGCCAATAAAGCGATAAGAGTAGACATCATGGACACGGTAATCTTGAAACTGTACACAACTTCACACCGAAGGACAATTTAGAGTCTTCAGTGAAGATGACACACGTTTTGGGAATTTGGGAGGAAAGTGAAGCACCCAGAGAAAACTCGCGTGAGCGCGGGACACAGGTCAACTTCACACAAGCCCACAACATATGAGGCAGCAGCGCTAAATCAGCAGAGCAGGGTCTTTTGCTAAAAAAATCGAGCGTCCATTTTCCGTCATCTGTCTGCAGCGTGGGTAGCGGGTACCCTTCCGTCGTCCGTCATTCGCCTTTTTTTCCCGGAGAGAAAAAAATAGTACCCATCTACAGGCCAGTCCGCCTCTAATTTTAAACGGCCGTCCGTCAGCCAGTCCGACTAAACTTCCACCAGCACCTACCCGCTGAACGATATTTGAAGAGAAATAGTGACTCACTGCGCTTTGGAAGCCAGTTCCCAGCCTGGTCCCTCGCTCAAATGTGTCCCCCAAGCAACAACAACTCACTAATTTCCTGCCCGTGGCGAGCAAGGGCATCGAAGCCTCGCCGCAAAAAATAGACTAATGACGGACTGCAGACGAATGGCGGACTAAATAAAGGGGTCTCCGTCTATGCTTAATCCGTGTATTCTAAAATTGTTCCCGTCGTTCGTCAACCGTTAGCAAAACGGGCGTCCGTCAGTGACGCATAGACGGACGGGTCCGTCGCATAGACTGAATGCCCAGCTCTGCTAATCAGTCTGCCTGCGCCCCACTGGAAGAAGTTGTGTTTTGGCATCTCACTACCAGGCGACTAATTCCTGCCGCCTTCGCTCCAAATGAACGGCAACACATCTCAGCCTGCCAGAGAAACATTAAAAAAAGCTCCCAGGTCTCATTCAGCACGTGGGACCTTCTAAAACATGAAACCAGTGATTTTCTCACACAGAATTATGATTGCAATATTGCATCTTTGACATGCTGTGGATTTAGCCTTACAGCGCCATATATAGAGACCGCCATTATTTTGATTGGTCATTCCCTTCTCCCATAATTAGATTTCCTTTCAGTTTTTTTTCCTTCCCCATATTCTCCCCCATCTTAATACCCGACATTTATCTGCGGTAATACTATCACAACAACTCAATGGCAGCCACAATCGAATTTAGGCCTTTTCTCATTTTTAGTAAAAGAAAAGCGGCATAACCGCATCGGCGGCAGCGTCGTCTAATGACATTTCTCCTCGCAGCTGCAATTATGTCATATTTTATAAAAGAACATGTGGGACATGAAGCAACATAATCGGAGCTCATTACTTCAGGTTTCCCCTTATTTTTACGTCTCTGTCTGTTAAAAACTTGCATTTCGAAACGTGTGTCCTTGGAGTTAACATTCTTGATGCTTATCCAAATGTGCAAAAAGATTTTAGGCAGCTCAAGTAGCTCCGTGGTACTTTTGCTGGATCTCTGATTTTAAGTGGTTAACATTCAAGCAGGTTTAGGAAGCTGTGTGCCAAGTTTGTGGCATCTTTGCATGAAAGAGGCAAACGTTCAAGCAATGTTAGGCAGCTCTTGACAAATTTGTGAGATCTTAGCATGGTAGAGGCAAACAATCAAGTGATTTTAGGTAACTCTGTGGCACTGTGCAGGAGCTCTGCGTAAAAGATTTGTTTTAGCCACGGGTTACCAGCATGGTGCCCGGGGGCTTGTCCCAAAAATAGCTCACCGGTGTTATGAAATTATGATTTCCTACAAGTCATCTTCTAAAAATGTAAACACTTGCAGAAATTGATCTTGAAAAAATGTTGCAATTAGACATTTCTTTGTTAAATTGTTGATATTATTGAGAAGTAATTAATATGATCAGGTTTTCACACCGATGAATATCATGAATTATTGATAATTATTAGCAATGTCCCAATCATGTTTTATTTTTCACCCGAGTCCGAATCTCTGATTTTAAATATCTGCCAAAAAAAGAGTCCCAATCTGATGCCTCAGCAATGCATTAAGGAAAAAAAAATCCATCAAAATCATTTAAAATTATACATGCGTACCTGGATATACAATACATATATACAATCACAATCTTTTGTGAGGCTTGCACAGCATCATCCTTAAGTATCTTTCTCTGTCTGCATAAAACTTGCTTTCATAAATGTTTTCTTTGAGTTAACTTTTCGAAAGCTTTTCACGCCTATACACACGCACGCACGCACGCACGCACGCACGAACACACACACACACACACTCAGAAGGTTTTTTTTTTTTTAAACCGCCTGCCAAACTTTCCCTTAATTGCCTTTTTTTTCTGACACAAATCCTGCAGTATAAAAGGTGTACAGGAAGAAGACGTGCAGGAGGAAAAGCTATTTATAGCAAGTCTGTTTGTGCTTTACTGCAGCGGGTGGGAGTGCGGAGTGACAAGCGTATGCACTGCAATTCGTCTTTAATGATATATGAATCGGCTCTTATATATGTGACTTGGACAAAAAGGACAATTTTTACTTTAACGCCGCCGTGTGTATGAGTAGTAATAACTATCTATTAGGGATGCTCCAATTGATCGGGCACTGATTATGATCGGCCGATTTTCGTGAAAAATTACGTGAACGGAATATTCGATCAAAGCCTTTTATTGCCGATCAAAACATCCGATCACCCGCAGCTCATTTTTGGCTGGCGCGACACGAAATGGCAAAAAAGTTGATTTGTTTCATACGCGACGACGTCCCTCCGTCCAAAAGCATCACTCGCGCCGCCCTGCACGCAACCGGGCCCGCCCGTGCGAGCTACATTGACCCCAATTGAAACGCGCCACCAGAAAGGCTCCCTAACGCAGCCGCGCCTCGGCTGTGCTAAGCGTGAGCTGTGGGTGATCGGATGTTTTGATCGGCAATAAAAGGCTTTGATCGAATATTCCGACCACCGCAGTCGGTGTGAACATAGCATTGTCTGCTGTGTGTGTGGAGTTTGCGTCTTGTAATACTGTATACGCCATGAAAAGGTACCTCGCGTGGGGAGCGTGGTGAAAAGTTTCAACACAACCAACTTAATCCGACATTTGAAGAACAAGCAATTGGGAGACTATGGTCAGTTTACAAGGCTCACTGCATTGAATAAAGTCAAGGAGGACACAGCGCAGTATAAGTGGCATTATTGCCACAGGGAGATTAAAAGATTAACAGTGACCTTTTTCTCGTTGACAAATGCATAAGATAGTTTGTCTATTCACAAGACAAAGTTCCTGAGTCGTTTCAATTCAGGAATTCATTGAATGTTTATTCAAGTGAAGCGTGCATGTGACTATTTTTTTCTATTTTGATTATATTCTGAACCATGCAATGCTTAGGTGGCATGTTATTTATTTGACCTTTTACATAGTTAAGTCTTTTGAGACTGCTGATTATTTTTGATCTGTTAAAAACTGTGTTACTAAAAGCTGGTAAATTTAAGTTTTTCAGTTATCTTTGTGACTGAGTAATTGTTGTATTGTGCCAGCAACGGTTATGTATTTCTTCATGCTTTTGAAAATATGTAGAGATTTTTGTCAAAATTACGGCAATAATATGGCTGTTTTTTTTTCAGATAATATTGCATAATAGCAGTCACCATAAATAAATAAAAAATATACAGATATTCCATGTGATCGGTATTGGCCGATCTCACTCATGCATGATCGGTATCGGTGTCATAAAACCTGATCGGAACATCCCTACTATTTATTTTGTAGCATTTAGAGAGCCAACAAAAATTGCTCAAGTTGTCTAAAATTGCTTGGGTTTTAAACACTTTTATGCAGAGATCCCGCAAAATAGCCCAATAACGCTGTAACAAGATCTAGAACTTATGCGACAATGCCTTTCACACAGAAACCAGCAAAGTCACAAGACTTGCTTTTCTGTAGAGGAGTAATACCCAACTTTTTCCCCAAATCACTGAACATTTATGTACACAATAATTATTTGAACGTGAAAGCCTATTTCGTACAGAGATACAGAAAACTTGCCAGAACCAGAAATTATTTGCCTTTACTGTCACACAAACCTCTAGGATGAGTTATAGTTATAAAGGGGGGTATATTGCTATAACTTCGTACACATAGAAGGCCAACGCAGTCCAGGGGCCACTCAAATTCCTCAGGGCTGTCAGTTGCCCATCCCTGATGTAGAGAAATAATATCGCAAAGTTAGCCAAAGTACAAACCACCATGAGCATCTCTTTCACATAGCAAGCCAGCAAACTTGTCAGAGCAGTAACATATCAACGTGCAACGTATCTGCTTGTGCCTTTCCCATGGAACTCAGCGAAAGCAGACCGTTGCCATGCCTGTTGTGCGCTACAACTTAGGCCAAATACGATCTGGTGTCAATCCTCAAATCCGACATGACGACTTGTATATTATAATAATGATAATCTACAGTATGAAGTGGTTGTCACTGTGGGCGACTGTCATTTCTCCCCCGCTTGCTAATGTTTGCCTTAATCAAATCCTCCCTGTAATCTCTGCAGCTGTTAAAAGATGGCCGCGACATATGCGTTGCCATGGCGATGGCATATTAACACCCTCGTATGTATTTGAAACTACTCTGGATGTGCGGATTGTGAGCATAGGGCTGCCACAAACGATTATTTTGCTAATCGACTAATCACTAACAGTGACTATTTTAAAATTGAACCAAAACTATACACTATGCAGAGTTGCACTAATACAGTGAAATTATCTATGAATACAAAAACAAGTACTTGTATACATATTTCACTCTTCTTGGGCACCTTTTCTTTTTTTTTTAACGGAAGGCAGTGAAATCAGAGGAGTAAATTGGGCAAATGCTCTGTGCTAAAGAAAACTAAAATAAACACGTATTGGTTTTTAATTTTGTATTAATTTAAACTTTTATCAAAAAGGTTTTTGTTATTCTTTTCACTAGTATGCACAATTTAAAAGTAGTAAATTGATCCACGCAAAATGTGGTATGCACCTGTAACAAAAAAAGGAAGACTTTTTTTTGCACTATAACATAGTACAACAAACTTAATTATGGATTTTATAGTTATGTGATGCCGATGAGTGGCACGTACGTCGTTTTTGTGTTGAGTGCTGAGAGAGAGAGAGAGAGAGAGAGAGAGCTTCCTTTTTTAAATGATTGGGCATCCTCATCGTGCTGCCATGAAAGGCAGGTTTGCATTGTATTGAGTATATTTTGTGAAATGCGCCGTAACTTTCGGACTCTTGCCAACACGAATTAGCCCTTACAGTGTAAGGCTTACACTACTTTACCCACAATACATCACCCGGATTACCACCACTGCGCATGTGCGATGCAGATAGGAAAACAGCCAGCGGGAGAAGAGCGAGCTGTGCGGCAGTCTCTAAAGAAAAATAATGTGCCAAAAAAATAAATAATAATAATATAAATAAGCGAGGCGTCGCCGATTAAAATGAATTGGCGACGATTTTGATCGTCGACGTCGTCGTGATTAGTCGACTAATCATGGCAGCCCTATGTGAGCATGCGTTAAAGTGGCAAACCAACAATGATGGATGTAACAAAAAAAAGGTTAAGTAGCGTGGTGGTGTCGCTCGGGGGAACGGCCAGCAGTCAAGTCGTCCCTTTTTGCCGAAATCAAAATACTTTTTGGATTCAAGTCAAACTGTGCCAGTGTCTCACTCTGATATGCCAGTTTGATGTT